>NW_027102288.1:0-17500 GCF_035609145.1 Eleutherodactylus coqui | reverse complement strand
CTCCCTCAGCCTGGGAGGCACTCTCGGGGCAGGGGGCCACCGCAGCCCCCTTAAGGTGGCTTCGTACACCTCTTGAACGTGGCGCCCGGCCGCTCGGAGAGCGGGGTCTACGCGGGCAGACAGCCTGTCGGCCCCGCGGCCTGGACAGGCGGAGCGGGGGCTCTTGCGCTCGTGGGGGCTCTGCACGGCCCGGAGAGCGGGGTGCGGGGCGCCGTCGCCTCGCTGGAACCTGGGGCGGCGTGACGTTCGCGCGCGCCTAGCCGCCGCCAGAACAGGCCGGAAAGGTTGAGCTGCATACGGATCTAAGCCGTTGCCCAAACTAACTCTGGCCCGTGTGACACAGCCGCGCGCGCGCTTTCCTACGACACTCGACCGCCGGGCTCCCTCAGCCTGGGAGGCACTCTCGGGGCAGGGGGCCACCGCAGCCCCCCCAAAGGTGGCTTCGTACACCTCTTAAACGTGGCGCCCGGCCGCTCGGTGAGAGCGGGGTCTACGCGGGCAGACAGCCTGTCGGCCCCGCGGCCTGGACAGGCGGAGCGGGGGCTCTTGCGCTCGGGGGGGCTCTGCACGGCCCGGAGAGCGGGGTGCGGGGCGCCGTCGCCTCGCTGGAACCTGGGGCGTCGTGACGTTCGCGCGCGCCTAGCCGCCGCCAGAACAGGCCGGGAAGGTTGAGCTGCATACGGATCTAAGCCGTTGCCCAAACTAACTCTGGCCCGTGTGACCGACACAGCCGCGCACGCGCTTTCCTACGACACTCGACCGCCAGGCTCCCCTCGGAATGGGAGGCACTCTCGGGGCGGGGGGCACCGCAGCCCCCCAAGGTGGCTTTACGTACACCTCTTGAACGTGGCGCCCGGCCGCTCGGAGAGCGGGGTCTACCCGGGCAGACAGCCCGTCGGCCCCGCGGCCTGGACAGGCGGAGTGGGGGCAAGCCAAGGCTACCGGCGGGCGGGATCGACCGGGTAGCCGCCGTGGGGGAACACAAGTTGGACGCCTCGCACCGTCGCGGACCACCGTCCTCCGTCTCTCTCCCTCTCTCGGAAGGGGGGCCGCCCGAGGCGCACGGGCCTCGGGCGGCCAGGGGTGGAAGGGCTCCACCCCAAGGTGGCTTCGTACACCTCTTGAACGTGGCGCCCGGCCGCTCGGTGAGAGCGGGGTCTACCCGGGCAGACAGCCTGCTGGCCCCGCGGCCTGGACAGGCGGAGCGGGGACTCTTGCGCTCGGGGGCTCTGCTCGGCCCGGAGAGTGGGGTGCGGGGCGCCGTCGCCTCGCTGGAACCAGGGGTGTCGTGCCATTCGCGCGCGCGCGCCTAGCCGCCGCCAGAACAGGCCGGAAAGGATGAGCTTCATACGGATCTAAGCCGTTGCCCAAACTACCTCTGGCCCCTGTGACCGACACAGCCGTGGCACGCGCTTTCCTACGACACTCGACCGCCGGGCTCCCTCGGCCTGGGAGGCACTCTCAGGGGTGGGGGGCACCGCAGCCCCCCCAAGGTGGCTTCGTACACCTCTTGAACGTGGCGCCCGGCCGCTCGGAGAGCGGGGTCTACCCGGGCGGACAGCCTGTTGGCCCCGCGGCCTGGACAGGCGGAGTGGGGACAAGCCAAGGTTACCGGCGGGCGGGATCGACCGGGTAGCCGCCGTGGGGAACACAAGTTGGACGCCTCGCGCCGTCGCGGACCACCGTCCTCCGTCTCTCTCCCTCTCTCGGAAGGGAGGCCGCCCGAGGCGCACGGGCCTCGGACGGCCAGGGGTGGAAGGGCTCCACCCCGAGGTGGCTTCGTACACCTCTTGAACGTGGCCGCCCGGCCGCTCGGTGAGAGCGGGGTCTACCCGGGCAGACAGCCCGTCGGCCCCGCGGCCTGGACAGGCGGAACGGGGGCAAGCCAAGGCTACCGGCGGGCGGGATCGACCGGGTAGCCGCCGTGGGGAACACAACACGGACGCCTCGCGCCGTCGCGGACCACCGTCCTCCGTCTCTCTCTCTCCCTCTCTCGGAAGGGAGGCCGCCCGAGGCGCACGGGCCTCGGACGGCCGGGGGTGGAAGGGATCCACCCCCCGCGGGAAGGGGACGCGCGCCGGCGCCCGGACGCGGGAGCGTTGACCCGGGGGTCTTTACTCCGCCGAGGGGTAGCCCGGAGAAGGAGCGAGACCGGCCGGCGGGGGTGGAACACCCCCTCATGCCTCGCTCCTTCTGGGGATAAAGCGCGTCGTCCGCAGGCCGCCGTCCCCTATCCCCGCCCTGGACCGCCCGCATCGGCCGGAGCCCGAGGGGACAGGCGGGGGTCCTTCGCTTTCGGGAAAACCTTCACCAAACGTGGGGCCCGTGCCCCGCTCTCGGCCGCCCTGAGGCGGGAGAGCCCGGATCGTTCTCTCTCTCGGCGTCGGCCCCACCGACGCCGTCGCACGGTGGCCTGGGAAAGGGCTGCACCCCCTGCGCCACGCTTCTCCCCCGGAGTACTCCCCCCGCAGGGGGCTCCGCGGGGTGTCCCGACGCGCAGAGTCGCTCGCCTTCTTCCGCGGGGGACGGGAGGGACGCCCACGCGCGTCCCTTCCCCATCCTCGAGAGCCGTACGCGCCGAGGGTGAACCCGCTCGCCGGGGCGCCGGGGAGCAGGGCCCTTGTGGTCCTTCCCCGGACATGGGCGCGGCGAGGGTCCCCCGGCCGCGACGGCTCTCCCGTTGACCCACTCTCTCGCCTTGGGTGGTGGTGATGGAGGCGGCTGCCTACGCCTCAGCCCGGCATCTCGGAGGGGGGTCGCCCGGGCAGCCAGCCAGCCAGCCTGTTGGCCCCGCGGCCTGCACAGGCGGAGTGGGGACACTTGCGCTCTATGACTCTGCTCCCAGGGAGGTGGCAGAGGGGCGGCCGCGGTGCTTTGACTTTGAGCGGTCCCCACTCCAGCACTCTGAGAAATAGTCACTTTGTCAAAGACCGCACACCGCTCGTTCCCTTATATGCAAAAAAGGTGTTCGTCCTGACGTTTTGCGAGCCCTTATTTTACCGTCGTCGGCGCTATCAGGGGAAACAGGCCCGCTCCTTCCGCCTTCATGGAACCGTAGCTCGGCCCCGAGGGCCCAGGATTACCCTCATACCGGTTCTCACGACATGCGTCGACACTCGGCTCAGCCCCGGCAGCCGCAGCTCCCGCCGGCCCGGCCAGCCGGGTCCGCACCCCTGGCCGGCGCCTGGAGCGTCTGGACTTTGTCGTTTTCTCTCCAAGACTCGTCTCTGCCAACTGCCGTGGACTTCGGCGGGGGCTGCCGCGGGCTGTGCCCGGCCTCTTGGGGGTCCCGCCTGCCCGCGCAGGCAGCTAGGACAGGGTTATCAGCGCTCTCAGGGGGGGCCTCCGCAGACCCCCCACAGGTGGCTCCGTACACCTCTTGAACGTGGCGCCCGGCCGCTCGGAGAGCGGGGTCTTCCCGGGCAAGCCGCCTGTGGGCCCCACGGCCTGGACAGGCGGAGCGGAGACAAGCCCAGGCTACCGGCAGGATCGACCGGCTGGCAGCCGTGGTGGAACAACGGGGACGCCTCGCGCCGCCGCGGGCCGCCGTCCTCCGTCTCTCTCCCACTCTCGGAGGCAGGCCGCCCGAGGCCAACGGGCCTCGGACGGCGTGGGGTGGAAGGGCTCCACCCCAGGGGAAGAAAACACGCCCGCGCTCGTTTGCACAGTCTGCCCCGGCCCGGCATCTCGGAGGGGGGGGGTCGCCCGGGCAGCCAGCCAGCCAGCCTGTTGGCCCCGTGGCCTGCACAGGCGGAGTGGGGACCCTCGCGCTCGATGACTCTGCTCCCAGGGAGGTGGCAGAGGGGCGGACGCGGTGCTTTGACTTTGAGCGGTCCCCACTCCCTTCTCAGCACATTGAGAAATAGTCACTTTGTCAAAGACCGCACACCGCTCGTTCCCTTATATGCAAAAAAGGTGTTCGTCCTGACGTTTTGCGAGGCCTTATTTTACCGCCGTCGGCGCTATCAGGGGAAGCGGGCCCGCTCCTTCCGCCTTCCTGGAACCGTGCCTCGGCCCCGAGGGCCCAGGATTACCCTCATACCGGTTCTCACGACATGCATCGACACTCGGCTCAGCCCCGGCAGCCGCAGCTCCCGCCGGCCCGACCAGCCGGGTCCGTCCCCCTGGCCGGCGCCCGGAGCGTCTGGACTTTGTCGTTTTTTCATCCAACACTCTCCTCTGGCAAATGCCATGGACTTCAGCGGGGGCTGCCGCGGGCTGTTCCCCGCCTCCTGGGTGTCCTGCCCTGCAACACCGGAGGCTCAGGCAGGGTCTTGAGCTACTGCTGGTAGGTGCACCTCGGGGGCCCTCCGCAGCCGCCCCGGGCCACCCCTGCAGCCAGCACACCGCTGCCAACAGCCCGCTCCCCATCACCAGCCAGCCCCTCTGCATACATCTGCTGGGGGTGCATTTTTGACTTCCCCCGCTTTGGCCTATGGGGAAAAGCCAGGGGGGAAACCTCCAGAGTCAGGCCGACCTCCTGGAACTCTAGCCCGGCCTGGAGCTACCGGTTTGTCCCCTTCCCGGTTCTCAGGACGTGCATCGCCACTCGGCTCAGCCCCAGCCGCCGCAGCTCCCGCCGGCCCGGCCAGCCGGGTCCGTCCCCCTGGCCGGCGCCTGGAGGCGTTTGGACTTTGTCATTTTTTTTCAAAGACTCATCTCTGCCAACTGCCCCGGGCTTCAGCAGTGGCTGCCGCGGGCTGTGCACGGCCTCCTGGTGGGGTCCCGCCTGCCCGCGCAGGCATCTAGGACAGGGTTCTCAGCAAGGGCTTGGAGGCGCTCTCAGGGGGGCCTCCGCAGGCCCCCAAGGTGGCTTCGTACACCTCTCGAACGTGGCGCCCGGCCGCTCGGAGAGCGGGGTCTGCCCGGGCAGCCAGCCAGCCTGTCGGCCCCGCGGCCTGCACAGGCGGAGTGGGGACACTCGCGCTCGATGACTCTGCTCCCAGGGAGGTGGCAGAGGGGCGGCCGCGGCGCTTTGACTTTGAGCGGTCCCCACTCCCTTCTCAGCACTCTGAGAAATAGTCACTTTGTCAAAGACGGCACACCGCTCGTTCCCTTATATGCAAAAAAGGTGTTCGTCCTGACGTTTTGCGAGGCCTTAATTTACCGCCGTCGGCGCTATCAGGGCAAACAGGCCCGCTCCTTCCGCCTTCCTGGAACCGTGCCTCGGCCCGGAGGGCCCAGGATTACCCTCATACCGGTTCTCACGACATGCATCGATACTCGGCTCAGCCCCGGCAGCCGCAGCTCCCGCCGGCCCGGCCAGCCGGGTCCGCCCCCCTGGCCGGCACGCCTGGAGCGTTTGGACTTTGTCATTTTTCTCAAAGACTCATCTCTGCCAACTGCCGTGGGATTCAGCAGGGGCTGCCACGGGCTGTTCCCCGCCTCCTGGGTTTCCTGCCCTGCAACACCAGAGGGTCAGGGGGGGTCTTGAGCAACTACTGGTAGGTGCAGCACCTCGGGGGCCCTCTGCAGCCAGCACACGGCTGCCAACAGCCCGCTCCCCATCACCCGCCAGCCCCTCTGCATACATCTGCCGGGGGTGCTTTTTTGACTTCCCCCATGTTGGCCTATGGGGAAAAGCCAGGGGGAAAACCTCCAGAGTCAGGCCGACCTCCTGGAACCCTAGCCCGGCCTGGAGCTACTGGTTTGCCCCCTTCCCGGTTCTCAGGACATGCCTTGACACTCGGCTCAGCCCCGGCAGCCGCAGCCCCCGCCGGCCCGGCCAGCCGGGTCCGCCACCCTGCCCGGCGCCTGGAGCGTTTGGACTTTGTCGTTTTTTCTCAAAGACTCATCTCTGCCAACTGCCAAGGACTACAGCAGGGGCTGCCACCTGCTGTTCCCCGCCAATGGGTGTCCTGCCCTGCAACACCGGAGGCTCGGGCAGGGTCTTGAGCAACTGCTGGTAGGTGCTCTCAGGGGGCCCCGCCACACCCCCCAGGCCCACCTCCAGGGCCTCCCTCCCGGCCCCTGGAGCTGCCAGCACCCCCTCGCCCTCAACACTCTCTCCCCGTTGGGACTTTGAAACTTTTCTGACCGTGCAAGCTTCGTCAAACGGCAAGGGGGCAAGCGGCGGGCTCTGCCCGGCCTCCTGGGGTCCTGCCCGGGGACATCGGAGGCTCAGCCTGGGTTTTCAGCCACCACGGGCAGGTGCACTCAGGGGGCCCTCCGCAGCCGCCCATGCACACCTCTGCAGCCAGCACACCGCTGCCAACAGCCCGCTCCCCATCACCAGCCAGCCCCTCTGCATACATCTGCCGGGGGTGCTTTTTTGACTTCCCCCATTTTGGCCAATGGGGAAAAGCCAAGGGGAAAACCTCCAGAGTCAGGCCGACCTCCTGGAACTCGAGCTCGGCCTGGAGCCACCGGTTTGTCCCCTTCCCGGTTCTCAGGAGATGCATCGACACTCGGCTCAGCCCCGGCAGCCGCAGCACCCGCCGGCCAGGCCAGCCACGTCCGCCCCCCTGGCCGGCGCCTGGAGCGTTTGGACTTTGTCGTTTTTTTCCCCAAGACTCGCCTCTGCCAACTGCCAAGGACTTCAGCAGGGGCTGCCACGGCTGTTCCCCGCCTCCTGGGGTTCATGCCCGGGCACATCGGAGGCTCAGGCAGGGTCTTGAGCAACTACTGTTGGGTGCTCTCAGGGGGGCCCCTCCACACCCCCAGGCCGACCTCCAGGGGCTGCCCCCGGACCCTGGAGCAGCCTGCACCCCCCTCGCCGTCAACACTCTCCCCCCGTTGGGACTTTGAAACTTTTCTGACCGTGCGAGCTTCATCGGACGGGAAGGGGGCGACCTGCGGGCTCTGCCCGGCCTCCCGGGGTCCCTGCCCGGGCCCCGTGGGAGGTACAGGCAGGGTTTCTCACCTACTACCCGTAGGCACTCTCAGGGGGCCCTCCGCGCCCTCAGGCCGCCCTCCCCGGGCTTCCCCCGGGTCCGCGGAGCAGCCCGCCACCCCTCGCCGCACTGTCTCTCGCCCCCCGTCGGGACTTTGAAACTTTTCCCCCCCGTGCAAACCTCACCGGGGGGCAGAGGGAGAGACCTGCGGGCCGTGCCCGGCCTCCCGGGACTCCCTCCGGGCAGCGCGGGCGGCTCGGACGGGGTTTTCAGCGAGTGCTGGGGGGGGTGTCTTCGGGGGCCCCCCGCGGGCCCCCCGGGGCACCTGCGCGGGGTGGCCCCTGCTGCCAGGCACCCACTCCCCATCGACCATCCAGCCCCCCTACATACATCTGGCGGGGGTGCTTTTTTGAGTTCCCCCATTTTGGCAACTTGGCACCTCCTATGGGGAAACCGGCAAAATCATGCCGACCTCCTGGAACTCCGGCTCGGCCTGGAGCCGCCGGTTTGTCCCCTTCCCGGTTCTCAGGCATTTTCGGACTTTGTCATTTTTTCAGCACTCTGTCAATGCGGCCAGCGGGAGCTGCCGCGGTCTGTGCCCAGGCACCAGGCACTAAAAACGGACACAGTCGGAGGGTCAGGGGGTGTCTCGGCCAGATACTGAAAAACACTCAGGGGGTGCCCAGGCACCAGGCGCTCCAAACGGACACAGTCGGAGGGTCAGGGGGTGTCTCGGCCAGATACTGGAAAACACTCAGGGGCGCCCGGAGGCTGCACAGGGCCACCCCAGGCCGCTCCCCCGGGCACCCGGGCGGCCATATTGGCGGCTGAGACCCCCTCTTCAGCGAACGCCAGGGGGCGCTCAGGGGCACACGGGGGCTGCTCCACTCGCCCCAGGGCGGCCCCCGCGGGTACCCGGGCGGCCATATTGGCGGCTGGGACCCCCTCTTGAGCAAACGCCAGGGGGGCGCTCAGGGACGCACGGGGGCTGCTCCACTCGCCCCAGGCCGGCCTCCCTGGGTACCCGGGCGGGCACATTAGCGGCTGAGACCCCCTCTCCACCAGAGACCGGGGGGCGCTCGGGGACACACGGGGGCTGCTCCACTCGCCCCAGGCCGGACTCCCTGAGGCGGGCACATTAGCGGCTGAGACCCCCTCTCCACCAGAGACCGGGGGGCGCTCGGGGACACACGGGGGCTGCTCCACTCGCCCCAGGCCGGACTCCCTGAGGCGGGCACATTAGCGGCTGAGACCCCCTCTCCACCAGAGACCGGGGGGCGCTCGGGGACACACGGGGGCTGCTCCACTCGCCCCAGGCCGGCCTCCCTGAGGCGGGCACATTAGCAGCTGAGACCCCCTCTCCACCAATGACCGGGGGACGCTCAGGGACACACGGGGGCTGCTCCACTCGCCCCAGGCCGGCCTCCCTGGGTACCCAGGCGGGCACATTAGCGGCTGAGACCCCCTCTCCACCAGAGACCGGGGGGCGCTCGGGGACACACGGGGGCTGCTCCACTCGCCCCAGGCCGGACTCCCTGAGGCGGGCACATTAGCGGCTGAGACCCCCTCTCCACCAGAGACCGGGGGGCGCTCGGGGACACACGGGGGCTGCTCCACTCGCCCCAGGCCGGACTCCCTGAGGCGGGCACATTAGCGGCTGAGACCCCCTCTCCACCAGAGACCGGGGGGCGCTCGGGGACACACGGGGGCTGCTCCACTCGCCCCAGGCCGGCCTCCCTAGGTACCCGGGCGGGCACATTAGCGGCTGAGACCCCCTCTTCAGCAAACGCCAGGGGACGCTCAGGGACACACGGGGGCTGCTCCACTCGCCCCAGGCCGGCCTCCCTAGGTACCCGGGCGGGCACATTAGCGGCTGAGACCCCCTCTTCAGCAAACGCCAGGGGACGCTCAGGGACACACGGGGGCTGCTCCACTCGCCCCAGGCCGGCCTCCCTAGGTACCCGGGCGGGCACATTAGCGGCTGAGACCCCCTCTTCAGCAAACGCCAGGGGACGCTCAGGGACACACGGGGGCTGCTCCACTCGCCCCAGGCCGGCCTCCCTAGGTACCCGGGCGGGCACATTAGCGGCTGAGACCCCCTCTTCAGCAAACGCCAGGGGACGCTCAGGGACACACGGGGGCTGCTCCACTCGCCCCAGGCCGGCCTCCCTAGGTACCCGGGCGGGCACATTAGCGGCTGAGACCCCCTCTTCAGCAAACGCCAGGGGACGCTCAGGGACACACGGGGGCTGCTCCACTCGCCCCAGGCCGGCCTCCCTAGGTACCCGGGCGGGCACATTAGCGGCTGAGACCCCCTCTTCAGCAAACGCCAGGGGACGCTCAGGGACACACGGGGGCTGCTCCACTCGCCCCAGGCCGGCCTCCCTAGGTACCCGGGCGGGCACATTAGCGGCTGAGACCCCCTCTTCAGCAAACGCCAGGGGACGCTCAGGGACACACGGGGGCTGCTCCACTCGCCCCAGGCCGGCCTCCCTAGGTACCCGGGCGGGCACATTAGCGGCTGAGACCCCCTCTTCAGCAAACGCCAGGGGACGCTCAGGGACACACGGGGGCTGCTCCACTCGCCCCAGGCCGGCCTCCCTAGGTACCCGGGCGGGCACATTAGCGGCTGAGACCCCCTCTTCAGCAAACGCCAGGGGACGCTCAGGGACACACGGGGGCTGCTCCACTCGCCCCAGGCCGGCCTCCCTAGGTACCCGGGCGGGCACATTAGCGGCTGAGACCCCCTCTTCAGCAAACGCCAGGGGACGCTCAGGGACACACGGGGGCTGCTCCACTCGCCCCAGGCCGGCCTCCCTAGGTACCCGGGCGGGCACATTAGCGGCTGAGACCCCCTCTCGACCAAAGACCGGGGGACGCTCAGGGACACACGGGGGCCGCTCCACTCACCCCCAGGCCGACCTCCAGGGCCTCCCTCCCGGCCCCTGGAGCAGCCAGCGCCCCCTCGCCGTCAACACTCTCTCCCCCGTTGGGACTTTGAAACTTTTTCTGACCGTGCAAGCTTCATCGGACGGCAAAGGGGGCAAGCTGCGGTCCGTGCCCGGCCTGCTGGGGTCCTGCCCGGGGACATCGGAGGCTCAGCCAGGGTCTTGAGCTACTGCTGGTAGGTGCGCTTTGGGGGCCCTCCGCAGCCGCCCCGGGCCACCCCTGCAGCCAGCACACTGCTGCCAACAGCCCGCCGCTCTCCCACACCAGCCAGCCCCGTCTGCACACATCTGCCGGGGGTGCTTTTTTGAGAAACACTGTCACTTTGTCAAAGACCGCACACCGCTCGTTCCCTTATACCCCGACAAGGTGTTCGTGCTGACGTTTTGCGAGGCCTTATTTTACCGCCGTCGGCGCTATCAGGGGAAGCGGGCCCGCTCCTTCCGCCCTCCTGGAACCGTGCCTCGGCCCGGAGCGGCCAGGTTTACCCTCATACCGGTTCTCGTGACCTGCATTGACACTCGGCTCTTCCCCGGCCGCCGCAGCTCCCGCCGGTCCGACCAGCTGGGTCCGCCCCCCTGGACGGCACGCCTGGAGCGTTTGGACTTTGTCATTTTCATGACTTGTCTCCTCAAACTTTGTTCGACTGCAAGGGGGGCTGCCGCAGTCCGGGCCCAGCCTCCAGCGGTTGCCCCCGGCCGCTGGAGCTGCCAGCACCCCCTCGCCGTCAACACTCTCTCCCCGTTGGGACTTTGAAACTTTTCTGACCGTGCAAGCTTCGTCAAACGGCAAGGGGGCAAGCGGCGGGCTCTGCCCAGCCTCCTGGGGTCCTGCCCGGGGACATCGGAGGCTCAGCCAGGGTGTTGAGCCACTGCTGGCAGGTGCACTCAGGGGGACCCTCCGCAGCCGCCCATGCACACCTCTGCAGCCAGCACACCGCTGCCAACAGCCCGCTCCCCATCACCAGCCAGCCCCTCTGCATACATCTGCTGGGGGTGCTTTTTTGACTTCCCCCATTGTGGCCAATGGGAAAATGCCAAGGGGAAAACCTCCAGAGTCCTGCCGACCTCCTGGAACTCCAACCCGGCCTGGAGTCACAGGTTTGTCCCCTTCCCGGTTCTCAGGACCTGCACTGACACTCGGCTCAGCCCCGGCAGCTGCAGCCCCCGCCGGCCCGGCCTGCCGGGTCCGCACCCCTGGCCGGCGCATGGAGCAGTTTGGACTTTGTCATTTTCATGACTTGTCTCCTCAAACTTTGTTCTACTGCAAGGGGGGCTGCCGCAGTCCGTGCCCAGCCTCCAGGGTTTGCCCCCGGCCCCTGGAGCAGCCAGCACCCCCTCGCCGTCAACACTCTCCCCCCGTGGGGACTTTGAAACATTTCTGACCGTGCAAGCTTCATGGGACGGCAAGGGGGCAGGCTGCGGTCTGTGCCCGGCCTCCTGGGGTCCCGCCTGGGCACATCGGAGGCTCAGGCAGGGTCTTGAGCAACTGCTGTTGGGTGCTCTCAGGGGGCCCCTCCACACCCCCAGGCCGACCCCCAGGGGCTCCAGCCCGGCCCCAGGGGCAGCCAGCACCCCTTCTCCGTCAACACTCTCCCCCCGTTGGGACTTTGAAACTTTTCTGACCGTGCGAGCGTCAGCGGACGGCAAGGGGGCGACCTGCGGGCTCTGCCCGGACTCCCCGGGGCCCTGCCCGGCCCCGTGGGTGGGACAGGCAGGGTTTCTCACCTACTACCCGTAGGCACTCTCAGGGGGCCCTCCGCGCCCTCAGGCCGCCCTCCCCGGGCTTCCCCCGGGTCCGCGGAGCAGCCCGCCACCCCTCGCCGCACTGTCTCTCGCCCCCGTTGGGACTTTGAAACTTTTCCCCCCGTGCAAACCTCACCGGGGGGGCAGAGGGAGAGACCCGCGGGCCGTGCCCGGCCTCCCGGGACTCCCTCCGGGCAGCGCGGGCGGCTCGGACGGGGTTTTCAGCGAGTGCTGGGGGGGGTGTCTTCGGGGGCCCCCCGCCGGCCCCCCGGGGCACCTGCGCGGGGTGGCCCCTGCTGCCAGACACCCACTCCCTATCGACCATCCAGCCCCCCTACATACATCTGGCGGGGGTGCTTTTTTGAGTTCCCCCATTTTGGCAACTTGGCACCTCCTATGGGGAAACCGGCAAAATCATGCCGACCTCCTGGAACTCCGGCTCGGCCTGGAGCCGCCGGTTTGTCCCCTTCCCGGTTCTCAGGCATTTTCGGACTTTGTCATTTTTTCAGCACTCTGTCAATGCGGCCAGCGGGAGCTGCCGCGGTCTGTGCCCAGGCACCAGGCACTAAAAACGGACACAGTCGGAGGGTCAGGGGGTGTCTCGGCCAGATACTGAAAAACACTCAGGGGGTGCCCAGGCACCAGGCGCTCCAAACGGACACAGTCGGAGGGTCAGGGGGTGTCTCGGCCAGATACTGAAAAACACTCAGGGGCGCCCGGAGGCTGCACAGGGCCACCCCAGGCCGCTCCCCCGGGCACCCGGGCGGCCATATTGGCGGCTGAGACCCCCTCTTCAGCGAACGCCAGGGGGCGCTCAGGGGCGCACGGGGGCTGCTCAACTCGCCCCAGGCCGGCCTCCCTGAGGCGGGCACATTAGCGGCTGAGACCCCCTCTCCACCAATGACCGGGGGACGCTCAGGGACACCCGGGGGCTGCTCCACTCGCCCCAGGCCGGCCTCCCTGAGGCGGGCACATTAGCGGCTGAGACCCCCTCTCCACCAAAGACCGGGGGACGCTCAGGGACACACGGGGGCTGCTCCACTCGCCCCAGGCCGGCCTCCCTGAGGCGGGCACATTAGCGGCTGAGACCCCCTCTCCACCAAAGACCGGGGGGCACTCGGGGACACACGGGGGCTGCTCCACTCGCCCCAGGCCGGCCTCCCTGAGGCGGGCACATTAGCGGCTGAGACCCCCTCTCGACCAAAGACCGGGGGACGCTCAGGGACACACGGGGGCTGCTCCACTCGCCCCAGGCCGGCCTCCCTGAGGCGGGCACATTAGCGGCTGAGACCCCCTCTTGACCAAAGACCGGGGGACGCTCAGGGACACACGGGGGCTGCTCCACTCACCCCAGGCCGGCCTCTCTAGGTACCCAGGCGGGCACATTAGCGGCTGAGACCCCCTCTTGAGCGAGCAACGGGGGGAACTCCGGGACACACGGGGGCTGCTCCACTCGCCCCAGGCCGGCCTCCCTGAGGCGGGCACATTAGCGGCTGAGACCCCCTCTCCACCAAAGACCGGGGGGCGCTCAGGGACACACGGGGGCTGCTCCACTCGCCCCAGGCCGGCCTCCCTGAGGCGGGCACATTAGCGGCTGAGACCCCCTCTCCACCAGAGACCGGGGGGCACTCAGGGACACACGGGGGCTGCTCCACTCGCCCCAGGCCGGCCTCTCTAGGTACCCAGGCGGGCACATTAGCGGCTGAGACCCCCTCTCGACCAAAGACCGGGGGACGCTCAGGGACACACGGGGGCTGCTCCACTCGCCCCAGGCCGGCCTCTCTAGGTACCCAGGCGGGCACATTAGCGGCTGAGACCCCCTCTCGACCAAAGACCGGGGGACGCTCAGGGACACACGGGGGCTGCTCCACTCGCCCCAGGCCGGCCTCTCTAGGTACCCAGGCGGGCACATTAGCGGCTGAGACCCCCTCTCGACCAAAGACCGGGGGACGCTCAGGGACACACGGGGGCTGCTCCACTCGCCCCAGGCCGGCCTCTCTAGGTACCCAGGCGGGCACATTAGCGGCTGAGACCCCCTCTCGACCAAAGACCGGGGGACGCTCAGGGACACACGGGGGCTGCTCCACTCGCCCCAGGCCGGCCTCCCTGAGGCGGGCACATTAGCGGCTGAGACCCCCTCTCCACCAAAGACCGGGGGGCGCTCAGGGACACACGGGGGCTGCTCCACTCGCCCCAGGCCGGCCTCCCCAGGTACCCGGGCGGGCACATTAGCGGCTGAGACCCCCTCTCGACCAAAGACCGGGGGACGCTCAGGGACACACGGGGGCTGCTCCACTCGCCCCAGGCCGGCCTCCCTGAGGCGGGCACATTAGCGGCTGAGACCCCCTCTTGACCAAAGACCGGGGGACGCTCAGGGACACACGGGGGCTGCTCCACTCACCCCAGGCCGGCCTCTCTAGGTACCCAGGCGGGCACATTAGCGGCTGAGACCCCCTCTTGAGCGAGCAAACGGGGGGAACTCAGGGACACACGGGGGCTGCTCCACTCGCCCCAGGCCGGCCTCCCTGAGGCGGGCACATTAGCGGCTGAGACCCCCTCTCGACCAAAGACCGGGGGACGCTCAGGGACACACGGGGGCTGCTCCACTCGCCCCAGGCCGGCCTCTCTAGGTACCCAGGCGGGCACATTAGCGGCTGAGACCCCCTCTCGAGCAAAGACCGGGGGACGCTCAGGGACACACGGGGGCTGCTCCACTCGCCCCAGGCCGGCCTCCCTGGGTACCCAGGCGGGCACATTAGCGGCTGAGACCCCCTCTTCAGCAAACGCCAGGGGACACTTAGGGACACACGGGGGCTGCTCCACTCGCCCCAGGCCGGCCTCCCTGGGGCGGGCACATTAGCGGCTGAGACCCCCTCTCCACCAAAGACCGGGGGGCGCTCAGGGACACACGGGGGCTGCTCCACTCGCCCCAGGCCGGCCTCCCCAGGTACCCGGGCGGGCACATTAGCGGCTGAGACCCCCTCTCGACCAAAGACCGGGGGACGCTCAGGGACACACGGGGGCTGCTCCACTCGCCCCAGGCCGGCCTCCCTGAGGCGGGCACATTAGCGGCTGAGACCCCCTCTTGACCAAAGACCGGGGGACGCTCAGGGACACACGGGGGCTGCTCCACTCACCCCAGGCCGGCCTCTCTAGGTACCCAGGCGGGCACATTAGCGGCTGAGACCCCCTCTTGAGCGAGCAAACGGGGGGAACTCAGGGACACACGGGGGCTGCTCCACTCGCCCCAGGCCGGCCTCCCTGAGGCGGGCACATTAGCGGCTGAGACCCCCTCTCCACCAAAGACCGGGGGACGCTCAGGGACACACGGGGGCTGCTCCACTCGCCCCAGGCCGGCCTCCCTGAGGCGGGCACATTAGCGGCTGAGACCCCCTCTTGACCAAAGACCGGGGGACGCTCAGGGACACACGGGGGCTGCTCCACTCACCCCAGGCCGGCCTCTCTAGGTACCCAGGCGGGCACATTAGCGGCTGAGACCCCCTCTTGAGCGAGCAACGGGGGGAACTCAGGGACACACGGGGGCTGCTCCACTCGCCCCAGGCCGGCCTCCCTGAGGCGGGCACATTAGCGGCTGAGACCCCCTCTCCACCAAAGACCGGGGGACGCTCAGGGACACACGGGGGCTGCTCCACTCGCCCCAGGCCGGCCTCCCTGAGGCGGGCACATTAGCGGCTGAGACCCCCTCTTGACCAAAGACCGGGGGACGCTCAGGGACACACGGGGGCTGCTCCACTCACCCCAGGCCGGCCTCTCTAGGTACCCAGGCGGGCACATTAGCGGCTGAGACCCCCTCTTGAGCGAGCAACGGGGGGAACTCAGGGACACACGGGGGCTGCTCCACTCGCCCCAGGCCGGCCTCCCTGAGGCGGGCACATTAGCGGCTGAGACCCCCTCTCCACCAAAGACCGGGGGACGCTCAGGGACACACGGGGGCTGCTCCACTCGCCCCAGGCCGGCCTCCCTGAGGCGGGCACATTAGCGGCTGAGACCCCCTCTTGACCAAAGACCGGGGGACGCTCAGGGACACACGGGGGCTGCTCCACTCACCCCAGGCCGGCCTCTCTAGGTACCCAGGCGGGCACATTAGCGGCTGAGACCCCCTCTTGAGCGAGCAACGGGGGGAACTCAGGGACACACGGGGGCTGCTCCACTCGCCCCAGGCCGGCCTCCCTGAGGCGGGCACATTAGCGGCTGAGACCCCCTCTCCACCAAAGACCGGGGGACGCTCAGGGACACACGGGGGCTGCTCCACTCGCCCCAGGCCGGCCTCCCTGAGGCGGGCACATTAGCGGCTGAGGCCCCCTCTCCACCAGAGACCGGGGGACGCTCAGGGACACACGGGGGCTGCTCCACTCGCCCCAGGCCGGCCTCCCTGAGGCGGGCACATTAGCGGCTGAGACCCCCTCTCCACCAAAGACCGGGGGACGCTCAGGGACACACGGGGGCTGCTCCACTCGCCCCAGGCCGGACTCCCTGAGGCGGGCACATTAGCGGCTGAGACCCCCTCTCCACCAAAGACCGGGGGGCACTCGGGGACACACGGGGGCTGCTCCACTCGCCCCAGGCCGGCCTCCCTAGGTACCCAGGCGGGCACATTAGCGGCTGAGACCCCCTCTTCAGCAAACGCCAGGGGACGCTCAGGGACACACGGGGGCTGCTCCACTCGCCCCAGGCCGGCCTCCCTAGGTACCCAGGCGGGCACACTAGCGGCTGAGACCCCCTCTTCAGCAAACGCCAGGGGACACTCAGGGACACACGGGGGCTGCTCCACCCACCCCAGGCCGGCCTCCCTAGGTACCCGGGCGGGCACATTAGCGGCTGAGACCCCCTCTTCAGCAAACGCCAGGGGACGCTCAGGGACACACGGGGGCTGCTCCACTCGCCCCAGGCCGGCCTCCCTAGGTACCCGGGCGGGCACATTAGCGGCTGAGACCCCCTCTCGACCAAAGACCGGGGGACGCTCAGGGACACACGGGGGCCGCTCCACTCACCCCCAGGCCGACCTCCGGGGCCTCCCTCCCGGCCCCTGGAGCAGCCAGCGCCCCCTCGCCGTCAACACTCTCTCCCCGTTGGGACTTTGAAACTTTTCTGACCGTGCAAGCTTCATCGGACGGCAAAGCGGGCAAGCTGCGGTCCGTGCCCGGCCTCCTGGGCATCCTGCCCGGGCACATCGGAGGCTCAGCCAGGGTCTTGAGCCACTGCTGGCAGGTGCACTTTGGGGGCCCTCCGCAGCCGCCCCGGGCCACCCCTGCAGCCAGCACACTGCTGCCAACAGCCCGCCGCTCTCCGTCACCAGCCAGCCCCTCTGCACACATCTGCCGGGGGTGCTTTTTTTGAGAAATAGTGTCACTTTGTCAAAGACCGCACACCGCTCGTTCCCTTATACCCCGACAAGGTGTTCGTGCTGACGTTTTGCGAGGCCTTATTTTACCGTCGTCGGCGCTATCAGGGGAAACGGGCCCGCTCCTTCCGCCCTCCTGGAACCCTGGCTCGGCCCGGAGCGACCAGGATCACCCTCATACCGGTTCTCACCACCTGCATCGACACGCGGCTCTGCCCCGGCCGCCGCAGCTCTCGCCGGCCCGGCCGGGTCCGCACCCCTGGCCGGCACGCCTGGAGCGTTTGGACTTTGTCGTTTTTTTCTCCAAGAGTCGCCTCTGGCACATGCCATGGACCTCAGCAGGGGCTGCTCCCCGCCCCCTGGGTGTCCTGCCCGGGCACATCGGAGGCTCAGCCTGGGTCTTCAGCCCCTACTGGTAGGTGCGCTTTGGGGGCCCTCCGCAGCCGCCCGGGGCCCACCCCTGCAGCCAGCACACGGCTGCCAGCAGCCACCACACAGCTGCCAACAGCCCGCTCTCCGTCACCACCCAGCCCCTTCTGCATACATCTGCCGGGGGTGCTTTTTTGACTTCCCCCCTTTTGGCCTATGGGGAAATGCCAAGGGGAAAACCTCCA
>NW_027102287.1:0-113490 GCF_035609145.1 Eleutherodactylus coqui | reverse complement strand
TGGCATTGTGATGTCACAATAGGGAAACGGCATTGTGATGTCACAATGGGGGGAAAGGGCATTGTGATGTCACAATGGGGTAAACTGCATTCTGATGTCACAATGGGGGGAAACGGCATTGTGATGTCACAATGGGGGAAATGGCATTGTGATGTCACAATGGGGAAAGGGCATTGTGATGTCACAGTAGGGGAAAACGGCATTGTGATGTCACAATGGGGGAAAGGGCATTGTGATGTCACAATGGGGTAAACTGCATTGTGATGTCACAATGGGGGAAACGGCATTGTGATGTCACAATGGGGGAAAGGGCATTGTGATGTCACAATGGGGTAAACTGCATTGTGATGTCACAATGGGGGGAAACGGCATTGTGATGTCACAATGGGGGAAATGGCATTGTGATGTCACAATGGGGGAAAGGGCATTGTGATGTCACAATAGGGAAAACGACATTGTGATGTCACAATGGGGGGAAATGGCATTGTGATGTCACACTGGGGGAAATGGCATTGTGATGTCACAATGGGGTAAACTGCATTGTGTTGTCACAATGGGGGCAACGGCATTGTGATGTCACAATGGGGGAAATGGCATTGTGATGTCACAATGGGGGAAAGGGCATTGTGATGTCACAATGGGGAAAACGGCATTGTAATGTCACAATGGGGGAAATGGAATTGTGATGTCACAATGGGAAAAACAGCATTGTGATGTCACAATGGGGGAAACGGCATTGTGATATCACAATGGGGAAAGGGCATTGTGATGTCACAATGGAGGAAATGGCATTGTGATGTCACAATAGGGAAAACGGCATTGCGATGTCACAATGGGGGAAAGGGCATTGTGATGTCACAATGTGGTAAACTGCATTGTGATGTCACAATGGGGGAAACGGCATTGTGATGTCACAATGGGGGGAAATGGCATTGTGATGTCACAATGGGGGGAAATGGCATTGTGATGTCACAATGGGGGAAATGGCATTGTGATGTCACAATGGGGGAAATGGCATTGTGATGTCACAATGGGGGAAAGGGCATTGTGATGTCACAATGGGGTTAAACTGCATTGTGATGTCACAATGGGGGGAAAGGGCATTGTGATGTCACAATGCGGGAAAACGGCATTGTGATGTCACAATGGGGGAAACTGCATTGTGATGTCACAATGGGGAAAACTGCATTGTGATGTCACAATGGGGGAAAAGGCATTGTGATGTCACAATGTGGGAAATGGCATTGTGATGTCACAATAGGGAAAACAGCATTGTGATGTCACAATGGGGGAAAGGGCATTCTGATGTCACAATGTGGTTAACTGCATTGTGATGTCACAATGGGGGAAATGGCATTGTGATGTCACAATGGGGGAAATGGCATTGTGATGTCACAATGGGGGAAAGGGCATTGTGATGTCACAATGGAGGAAATGGCATTGTGATGTCACAATAGGGAAACGGCATTGTGATGTCACAATGGGGGAAAGGGCATTGTGATGTCACAATGGGGTAAACTGCATTCTGATGTCACAATGGGGGGAAACGGCATTGTGATGTCACAATGGGGGAAATGGCATTGTGATGTCACAATGGGGAAAGGGCATTGTGATGTCACAGTAGGGGAAAACGGCATTGTGATGTCACAATGGGGGAAAGGGCATTGTGATGTCACAATGGGGTAAACTGCATTGTGATGTCACAATGGGGGAAACGGCATTGTGATGTCACAATGGGGGAAAGGGCATTGTGATGTCACAATGGGGTAAACTGCATTGTGATGTCACAATGGGGGAAACGGCATTGTGATGTCACAATGGGGGAAATGGCATTGTGATGTCACAATGGGGGAAAGGGCATTGTGATGTCACAATAGGGAAAACGGCATTGTGATGTCACAATGGGGGAAATGGCATTGTGATGTCACACTGGGGGAAATGGCATTGTGATGTCACAATGGGGTAAACTGCATTGTGTTGTCACAATGGGGCAACGGCATTGTGATGTCACAATGGGGGAAATGGCATTGTGATGTCACAATGGGGGAAAGGGCATTGTGATGTCACAATGGGGGAAAGCACATTGCGATGTCACAATGGGGAAAACTGCATTGTGATGTCACAATGGGGGAAAGGGCATTGTGATGTCACAATGGGGGAAAGGGCATTGTGATGTCACAATGGGGGAATGGACATTGTGATGTCACAATGGGGGAAACGGCATTGTGATGTCCCAATGGGGAAACGGCATTGTGATGTCACAATGGGGGAAAGGGCATTGTGATGTCACAATGGGGTAAACTGCATTGTGATGTCACAATGGGGGAAATGGCATTGTGATGTCACAATGGGGGAAATGGCATTGTGATGTCACACTGGGGGAAATGGCATTGTGATGTCACAATGGGGAAAAGGGCATTGTGATGTCACAATGGGAAAAAACGGCATTGTGATGTCACAATGGGGGAAAGGGCATTGTGATGTCACAATGGGGTAAACTGCATTGTGATGTCACAATGGGGGAAACGGCATTGTGATGTCACAATGGGGGAAAGGGCATTGTGATGTCACAATAGGGAAAACGGCATTGTGATGTCACAATGGGGGGAAATGGCATTGTGATGTCACAATGGGGGAAAGGGCATTGTGATGTCACAATGGGGAAAATGGCATTGTGATGTCACAATGGGGGAAAGGGCATTGCGATGTCACAATGGGGAAAACCTGCATTGTGATGTCAGAATGGGGGAAAGGGCATTGTGATGTCACAATGCAGAAAACAGCATTGTGATGTCACAATGGGGGAAATGGCATTGTGATGTCACAATGGGGGAAATGGCATTGTGATATCACAATGGGGGAAATGGCATTGTGATGTCACAATGGGGGAAATGGCATTGTGATGTCACAATGGGTGAAATGGCATTGTGATGTCACAATGGGGGAAAGAGCATTGTGATGTCACAATAGGGAAAACGGCATTGTAATGTCACAATGGGGGAAATGGCATTGTGATGTCACAATGGGGGAAAGGGCATTGTGATGTCACAATGTGGAAAACGGCATTGTGATGTCACAATGGGGGAAAGGGCATTGCGATGTCACAATGGGGAAAACTGCATTGTGATGTCACAATGGGGGAAAGGGCATTGTGATGTCACAATGGGGAAAACGGCATTGTAATGTCACAATGGGGGAAATGGAATTGTGATGTCACAATGGGAAAAACAGCATTGTGATGTCACAATGGGGGAAACGGCATTGTGATATCACAATGGGGAAAGGGCATTGTGATGTCACAATGGAGGAAATGGCATTGTGATGTCACAATAGGGAAAACGGCATTGTGATGTCACAATGGGGGAAAGGGCATTGTGATGTCACAATGTGGTAAACTGCATTGTGATGTCACAATGGGGGAAACGGCATTGTGATGTCACAATGGGGGGAAATTGCATTGTGATGTCACAATGGGGGAAATGGCATTGTGATGTCACAATGGGGGAAATGGCATTGTGATGTCACAATGGGGGAAATGGCATTGTGATGTCACAATGGGGGAAACGGCATTGTGATGTCACAATGGGGGAAACGGCATTGTGATGTCACAATGGGGGAAATGGCATTGTGATGTCACAATGGGGGAAAGGGCATTGTGATGTCACAATGGGGTAAACTGCATTGTGATGTCACAATGGGGGAAAGGGCATTGTGATGTCACAATGGGGTAAACTGCATTGTGATGTCACAATGGGGGAAATGGCATTGTGATGTCACAATGGGGGAAATGGCATTGTGATGTCACACTGGGGGAAATGGCATTGTGATGTCACAATGGGGAAAAGGGCATTGTGATGTCACAATGGGGAGGAAAACGGCATTGTGATGTCACAATGGGGGAAAGGGCATTGTGATGTCACAATGGGGTAAACTGCATTCTGATGTCACAATGGGGGAAACGGCATTGTGATGTCACAATGGGGGAAATGGCATTGTGATGTCACAATGGGGAAAAGGGCATTGTGATGTCACAGTAGGGAAAACGGCATTGTGATGTCACAATGGGGGAAAGGGCATTGTGATGTCACAATGTGGAAAACGGCATTGTGATGTCACAATGGGGGAAAGGGCATTGCGATGTCACAATGGGGAAAACTGCATTGTGATGTCACAATGGGGGAAAGGGCATTGTGATGTCACAATGGGGAAAACGACATTGTAATGTCACAATGGGGGAAATGGAATTGTGATGTCACAATGGGAAAAACAGCATTGTGATGTCACAATGGGGGAAACGGCATTGTGATAACACAATGGGGAAAGGGCATTGTGATGTCACAATGGAGGAAATGGCATTGTGATGTCACAATAGGGAAAACGGCATTGCGATGTCACAATGGGGGAAAGGGCATTGTGATGTCACAATGTGGTAAACTGCATTGTGATGTCACAATGGGGGAAACGGCATTGTGATGTCACAATGGGGGAAATGGCATTGTGATGTCACAATGGGGGAAATGGCATTGTGATGTCACAATGGGGGCAATGGCATTGTGATGTCACAATGGGGGAAATGGCATTGTGATGTCACAATGGGGGAAATGGCATTGTGATGTCACAATGGGGGAAACGGCATTGTGATGTCACAATGGGGGAAATGGCATTGTGATGTCACAATGGGGGAAAGGGCATTGTGATGTCACAATGGGGTAAACTGCATTGTGATGTCACAATGGGGGAAAGGGCATTGTGATGTCACAATGCGGAAAACGGCATTGTGATGTCACAATGGGGGAAACTGCATTGTGATGTCACAATGGGGAAAACTGCATTGTGATGTCACAATGGGGGAAAAGGCATTGTGATGTCACAATGTGGGAAATGGCATTGTGATGTCACAATAGGGAAAACAGCATTGTGATGTCACAATGGGGGAAAGGGCATTGTGATGTCACAATGGGGGAAATGGCATTGTGATGTCACAATGGGGGAAATGGCATTGTGATGTCACAATGGGGAAAGGGCATTGTGATGTCACAATGGAGGAAATGGCATTGTGATGTCACAATAGGGAAACGGCATTGTGATGTCACAATGGGGGAAAGGGCATTGTGATGTCACAATGGGGTAAACTGCATTCTGATGTCACAATGGGGGGAAACGGCATTGTGATGTCACAATGGGGGAAATGGCATTGTGATGTCACAATGGGGAAAGGGCATTGTGATGTCACAGTAGGGAAAACGGCATTGTGATGTCACAATGGGGGAAAGGGCATTGTGATGTCACAATGGGGTAAACTGCATTGTGATGTCACAATGGGGGAAACGGCATTGTGATGTCACAATGGGGGAAAGGGCATTGTGATGTCACAATGGGGTAAACTGCATTGTGATGTCACAATGGGGGAAACGGCATTGTGATGTCACAATGGGGGAAATGGCATTGTGATGTCACAATGGGGGAAAGGGCATTGTGATGTCACAATAGGGAAAACGACATTGTGATGTCACAATGGGGGAAATGGCATTGTGATGTCACACTGGGGGAAATGGCATTGTGATGTCACAATGGGGTAAACTGCATTGTGTTGTCACAATGGGGCAACGGCATTGTGATGTCACAATGGGGGAAATGGCATTGTGATGTCACAATGGGGGAAAGCACATTGTGATGTCACAATGGGGAAAACTGCATTGTGATGTCACAATGGGGGGAGAGGTCATTGTGATGTCACAATGCGGAAAACGGCATAGTGATGTCACAATGGGGGGAAAGTGCATTGTGATGTCACAATGGGGGAAAGTGCATTGTGATGTCACAATGGGGGAAATGGCATTGTGATGTCACAATGCGGAAAACGGCATTGTGATGTCACAATGGGGGAAAGGGCATTGTGATGTCACAATGGGGAAAACTGCATTGTGACGGCACAATGGGGGAAAAGGCATTGTGATGTCACAATGTGAGAAATGGCATTGTGATGTCACAATGGGGAATGGGCATTGTGATGTCACAATGGGGAATGGGCATTGTGATGTCACAATGGGGAATGGGCATTGTAATGTCACAATGGAGGAAATTGCATATTGATGTCACAAAAGGGAAAACGGCATTGTGATGTCACAATGGGGGAAAGGGCATTGTGATGTCACAATGGGGTAAACTGCATTGTGATGTCACAATTGGGGAAATGGCATTGTGATGTCACAATGGGGGGAAATGGCATTGTGATGTCACAATAGGGAAAACGGCATTGTGATGTCACAATGGGGGGAAATGGCATTGTGATGTCACAATGGGGGAAATGGCATTGTGATGTCACAATGGGGAAAGGGCATTGTGATGTCACAATGGAGGAAATGGCATTGTGATGTCACAATAGGGAAAACGGCATTGTGATGTCACAATGGGGGAAAGGGCATTGTGATGTCACAATGTGGTAAACTGCATTGTGATGTCACAATGGGGGAAATGGCATTGTGATGTCACAATGGGGGAAATGGCATTGTGATGTCACAATGGGGAAAAACGGCATTGTAATGTCACAATGGGGGAAAGGGCATTGCGATGTCACAATGGGGAAAACTGCATTGTGATGTCACAATGGGGGAAACGGCATTGTGATGTCACAATGGGGGAAATGGCATTGTGATGTCACAATGTGAGAAAGGGCATTGTAATGTCACAATGGGGAAAACAGCATTGTAATGTCACAATGGGGGAAATGGAATTGTGATGTCACAATGGGAAAAACAGCATTGTGATGTCACAATGGGGGAAACGGCATTGTGATATCACAATGGAGGAAATGGCATTGTGATGTCACAATGGGGGAAACGGCATTGTGATATCACAATGGAGGAAATGGCATTGTGATGTCACAATGGGGGAAACGGCATTGTGATGTCACAGTGGAGGAAATGGCATTGTGATGTCACAATGGGGGAAAGGGCATTGTGATGTCACAATGGGGAAAACGGCATTGTAATGTCACAATGGGGGAAATGGAATTGTGATGTCACAATGGGAAAAACAGCATTGTGATGTCACAATGGTGGAAAGGGCATTGTGATGTCACAATGGGGTAAACTGCATTGTGATGTCACAATGGGGGAAAGGGCATTGTGATGTCACAATGGGGTAAACTGCATTGTTGTGTCACAATGGGGGAAAGGGCATTGTGATGTCACAATGCGGAAAACGGCATTGTGATGTCACAATGGGGGAAAGGGCATTGTTATGTCACAATGGGGAAAACTGCATTGTGATGTCACAATGGGGGAAATGCATTGTGATGTCACAATGTGGGAAATGGCATTGTGATGTCACAATAGGGAAAACAGCATTGTGATGTCACAATGGGGGAAAGGGCATTGTGATGTCACAAAGTGGTTAACTGCATTGTGATGTCACAATGGGGGAAATGGCATTGCGATGTCACAATGGGGGAAATGGCATTGTGATGTCACAATGGGGAAAGGGCATTGTGATGTCACAATGGAGGAAATGGCATTGTGATGTCACAATAGGGAAACGGCATTGTGATGTCACAATGGGGGAAAGGGCATTGTGATGTCACAATGGGGTAAACTGCATTCTGATGTCACAATGGGGGAAACGGCATTGTGATGTCACAATGGGGGAAATGGCATTGTGATGTCACAATGGGGAAAGGGCATTGTGATGTCACAGTAGGGAAAACGGCATTGTGATGTCGCAATGGGGGAAAGGGCATTGTGATGTCACCATGGGGGTAAACTGCATTGTGATGTCACAATGGGGGAAACGGCATTGTGATGTCACAATGGGGGAAAGCACATTGTGATGTCACAATGGGGAAAACTGCATTGTGATGTCACAATGGGGGAAAGGGCATTGTGATGTCACAATGGGGGAAAGGGCATTGTGATGTCACAATGGGGGAAAGGACATTGTGATGTCACAATGGGGGAAACGGCATTGTGATGTCCCAATGGGGAAACGGCATTGTGATGTCACAATGGGGGAAAGGGCATTGTGATGTCACAATGGGGTAAACTGCATTGTGATGTCACAATGGGGGAAATGGCATTGTGATGTCACAATGGGGGAAATGGCATTGTGATGTCACACTGGGGGAAATGGCATTGTGATGTCACAATGGGGAAAAGGGCATTGTGATGTCACAATGGGAAAAAAACGGCATTGTGATGTCACAATGGGGGAAAGGGCATTGTGATGTCACAATGGGGGTAAACTGCATTGTGATGTCACAATGGGGGGAAACGGCATTGTGATGTCACAATGGGGGAAAGGGCATTGTGATGTCACAATAGGGAAAGCGGCATTGTGATGTCACAATGGGGGAAATGGCATTGTGATGTCACAATGGGGGAAAGGGCATTGTGATGTCACAATGGGGGAATGGACATTGTGATGTCACAATGGGGGAAACGGCATTGTGATGTCCCAATGGGGAAACGGCATTGTGATGTCACAATGGGGGAAAGGGCATTGTGATGTCACAATGGGGTAAACTGCATTGTGATGTCACAATGGGGGAAATGGCATTGTGATGTCACAATGGGGGAAATGGCATTGTGATGTCACACTGGGGGAAATGGCATTGTGATGTCACAATGGGGAAAAGGGCATTGTGATGTCACAATGGGAAAAAGCGGCATTGTGATGTCACAATGGGGGAAAGGGCATTGTGATGTCACAATGGGGTAAACTGCATTGTGATGTCACAATGGGGGAAACGGCATTGTGATGTCACAATGGGGGAAAGGGCATTGTGATGTCACAATAGGGAAAACGGCATTGTGATGTCACAATGGGGGAAATGGCATTGTGATGTCACAATGGGGGAAAGGGCATTGTGATGTCACAATGGGGAAAATGGCATTGTGATGTCACAATGGGGGAAAGGGCATTGCGATGTCACAATGGGGAAAACTGCATTGTGATGTCAGAATGGGGGAAAGGGCATTGTGATGTCACAATGCAGAAAACAGCATTGTGATGTCACAATGGGGGAAATGGCATTGTGATGTCACAATGGGGGAAATGGCATTGTGATATCACAATGGGGGAAATGGCATTGTGATGTCACAATGGGGGAAATGGCATTGTGATGTCACAATGGGTGAAATGGCATTGTGATGTCACAATGGGGGAAAGAGCATTGTGATGTCACAATAGGGAAAACGGCATTGTAATGTCACAATGGGGGAAATGGCATTGTGATGTCACAATGGGGGAAAGGGCATTGTGATGTCACAATGTGGAAAACGGCATTGTGATGTCACAATGGGGGAAAGGGCATTGCGATGTCACAATGGGGAAAACTGCATTGTGATGTCACAATGGGGGAAAGGGCATTGTGATGTCACAATGGGGAAAAACGGCATTGTAATGTCACAATGGGGGAAATGGAATTGTGATGTCACAATGGGAAAAACAGCATTGTGATGTCACAATGGGGGAAACGGCATTGTGATATCACAATGGGGAAAGGGCATTGTGATGTCACAATGGAGGAAATGGCATTGTGATGTCACAATAGGGAAAACGGCATTGTGATGTCACAATGGGGGAAAGGGCATTGTGATGTCACAATGTGGTAAACTGCATTGTGATGTCACAATGGGGGGAAACGGCATTGTGATGTCACAATGGGGGAAATGGCATTGTGATGTCACAATGGGGGAAATGGCATTGTGATGTCACAATGGGGGAAATGGCATTGTGATGTCACAATGGGGGAAATGGCATTGTGATGTCACAATGGGGGAAACGGCATTGTGATGTCACAATGGGGGAAACGGCATTGTGATGTCACAATGGGGGAAATGGCATTGTGATGTCACAATGGGGGAAAGGGCATTGTGATGTCACAATGGGGTAAACTGCATTGTGATGTCACAATGGGGGAAAGGGCATTGTGATGTCACAATGGGGTAAACTGCATTGTGATGTCACAATGGGGGAAATGGCATTGTGATGTCACAATGGGGGAAATGGCATTGTGATGTCACACTGGGGGAAATGGCATTGTGATGTCACAATGGGGAAAAGGGCATTGTGATGTCACAATGGGGGAAAACGGCATTGTGATGTCACAATGGGGGAAAGGGCATTGTGATGTCACAATGGGGTAAACTGCATTCTGATGTCACAATGGGGGAAACGGCATTGTGATGTCACAATGGGGGAAATGGCATTGTGATGTCACAATGGGGAAAGGGCATTGTGATGTCACAGTAGGGAAAACGGCATTGTGATGTCACAATGGGGGAAAGGGCATTGTGATGTCACAATGAGGAAAACGGCATTGTGATGTCACAATGGGGGAAAGGGCATTGCGATGTCACAATGGGGAAAACTGCATTGTGATGTCACAATGGGGGAAAGGGCATTGTGATGTCACAATGGGGAAAACGACATTGTAATGTCACAATGGGGGAAATGGAATTGTGATGTCACAATGGGAAAAACAGCATTGTGATGTCACAATGGGGGAAACGGCATTGTGATAACACAATGGGGAAAGGGCATTGTGATGTCACAATGGAGGAAATGGCATTGTGATGTCACAATAGGGAAAACGGCATTGCGATGTCACAATGGGGGAAAGGGCATTGTGATGTCACAATGTGGTAAACTGCATTGTGATGTCACAATGGGGGAAACGGCATTGTGATGTCACAATGGGGGAAATGGCATTGTGATGTCACAATGGGGGGAAATGGCATTGTGATGTCACAATGGGGGCAATGGCATTGTGATGTCACAATGGGGGAAATGGCATTGTGATGTCACAATGGGGGAAATGGCATTGTGATGTCACAATGGGGGGAAACGGCATTGTGATGTCACAATGGGGGAAATGGCATTGTGATGTCACAATGGGGGAAAGGGCATTGTGATGTCACAATGGGGTAAACTGCATTGTGATGTCACAATGGGGGAAAGGGCATTGTGATGTCACAATGCGGAAAACGGCATTGTGATGTCACAATGGGGGAAACTGCATTGTGATGTCACAATGGGGAAAACTGCATTGTGATGTCACAATGGGGGAAAAGGCATTGTGATGTCACAATGTGGGAAATGGCATTGTGATGTCACAATAGGGAAAACAGCATTGTGATGTCACAATGGGGGAAAAGGGCATTGTGATGTCACAATGGGGGAAATGGCATTGTGATGTCACAATGGGGGAAATGGCATTGTGATGTCACAATGGGGAAAGGGCATTGTGATGTCACAATGGAGGAAATGGCATTGTGATGTCACAATAGGGAAACGGCATTGTGATGTCACAATGGGGGAAAGGGCATTGTGATGTCACAATGGGGTAAACTGCATTCTGATGTCACAATGGGGGAAACGGCATTGTGATGTCACAATGGGGGAAATGGCATTGTGATGTCACAATGGGGAAAGGGCATTGTGATGTCACAGTAGGGAAAACGGCATTGTGATGTCACAATGGGGGAAAGGGCATTGTGATGTCACAATGGGGTAAACTGCATTGTGATGTCACAATGGGGGAAACGGCATTGTGATGTCACAATGGGGGAAAGGGCATTGTGATGTCACAATGGGGTAAACTGCATTGTGATGTCACAATGGGGGAAACGGCATTGTGATGTCACAATGGGGGAAATGGCATTGTGATGTCACAATGGGGGAAAGGGCATTGTGATGTCACAATAGGGAAAACGACATTGTGATGTCACAATGGGGGAAATGGCATTGTGATGTCACACTGGGGGAAATGGCATTGTGATGTCACAATGGGGTAAACTGCATTGTGTTGTCACAATGGGGCAACGGCATTGTGATGTCACAATGGGGGAAATGGCATTGTGATGTCACAATGGGGGAAAGCACATTGTGATGTCACAATGGGGAAAACTGCATTGTGATGTCACAATGGGGGAGAGGTCATTGTGATGTCACAATGCGGAAAACGGCATAGTGATGTCACAATGGGGGAAAGTGCATTGTGATGTCACAATGGGGGAAAGTGCATTGTGATGTCACAATGGGGGAAATGGCATTGTGATGTCACAATGCGGAAAACGGCATTGTGATGTCACAATGGGGGAAAGGGCATTGTGATGTCACAATGGGGGAAAACTGCATTGTGACGGCACAATGGGGGAAAAGGCATTGTGATGTCACAATGTGAGAAATGGCATTGTGATGTCACAATGGGGAATGGGCATTGTGATGTCACAATGGGGAATGGGCATTGTGATGTCACAATGGGGAATGGGCATTGTAATGTCACAATGGAGGAAATTGCATATTGATGTCACAAAAGGGGAAAACGGCATTGTGATGTCACAATGGGGGAAAGGGCATTGTGATGTCACAATGGGGTAAACTGCATTGTGATGTCACAATTGGGGAAATGGCATTGTGATGTCACAATGGGGGAAATGGCATTGTGATGTCACAATAGGGAAAACGGCATTGTGATGTCACAATGGGGGAAATGGCATTGTGATGTCACAATGGGGGAAATGGCATTGTGATGTCACAATGGGGAAAGGGCATTGTGATGTCACAATGGAGGAAATGGCATTGTGATGTCACAATAGGGAAAACGGCATTGTGATGTCACAATGGGGGAAAGGGCATTGTGATGTCACAATATGGTAAACTGCATTGTGATGTCACAATGGGGGAAATGGCATTGTGATGTCACAATGGGGGAAATGGCATTGTGATGTCACAATGGGGAAAACGGCATTGTAATGTCACAATGGGGGAAAGGGCATTGCGATGTCACAATGGGGAAAACTGCATTGTGATGTCACAATGGGGGAAACGGCATTGTGATGTCACAATGGGGGAAATGGCATTGTGATGTCACAATGTGAGAAAGGGCATTGTAATGTCACAATGGGGAAAACAGCATTGTAATGTCACAATGGGGGAAATGGAATTGTGATGTCACAATGGGAAAAACAGCATTGTGATGTCACAATGGGGGAAACGGCATTGTGATATCACAATGGAGGAAATGGCATTGTGATGTCACAATGGGGGAAACGGCATTGTGATATCACAATGGAGGAAATGGCATTGTGATGTCACAATGGGGGAAACGGCATTGTGATGTCACAGTGGAGGAAATGGCATTGTGATGTCACAATGGGGGAAAGGGCATTGTGATGTCACAATGGGGAAAACGGCATTGTAATGTCACAATGGGGGAAATGGAATTGTGATGTCACAATGGGAAAAACAGCATTGTGATGTCACAATGGTGGAAAGGGCATTGTGATGTCACAATGGGGTAAACTGCATTGTGATGTCACAATGGGGGAAAGGGCATTGTGATGTCACAATGGGGTAAACTGCATTGTTGTGTCACAATGGGGGAAAGGGCATTGTGATGTCACAATGCGGAAAACGGCATTGTGATGTCACAATGGGGGAAAGGGCATTGTTATGTCACAATGGGGAAAACTGCATTGTGATGTCACAATGGGGGAAATGCATTGTGATGTCACAATGTGGGAAATGGCATTGTGATGTCACAATAGGGAAAACAGCATTGTGATGTCACAATGGGGGAAAGGGCATTGTGATGTCACAAAGTGGTTAACTGCATTGTGATGTCACAATGGGGGAAATGGCATTGCGATGTCACAATGGGGGAAATGGCATTGTGATGTCACAATGGGGAAAGGGCATTGTGATGTCACAATGGAGGAAATGGCATTGTGATGTCACAATAGGGAAACGGCATTGTGATGTCACAATGGGGGAAAGGGCATTGTGATGTCACAATGGGGTAAACTGCATTCTGATGTCACAATGGGGGAAACGGCATTGTGATGTCACAATGGGGGAAATGGCATTGTGATGTCACAATGGGGAAAGGGCATTGTGATGTCACAGTAGGGAAAACGGCATTGTGATGTCGCAATGGGGGAAAGGGCATTGTGATGTCACCATGGGGTAAACTGCATTGTGATGTCACAATGGGGGAAACGGCATTGTGATGTCACAATGGGGGAAAGCACATTGTGATGTCACAATGGGGAAAACTGCATTGTGATGTCACAATGGGGGAAAGGGCATTGTGATGTCACAATGGGGGAAAGGGCATTGTGATGTCACAATGGGGGAAAGGACATTGTGATGTCACAATGGGGGAAACGGCATTGTGATGTCCCAATGGGGAAACGGCATTGTGATGTCACAATGGGGGAAAGGGCATTGTGATGTCACAATGGGGTAAACTGCATTGTGATGTCACAATGGGGGAAATGGCATTGTGATGTCACAATGGGGGAAATGGCATTGTGATGTCACACTGGGGGAAATGGCATTGTGATGTCACAATGGGGAAAAGGGCATTGTGATGTCACAATGGGAAAAAACGGCATTGTGATGTCACAATGGGGGAAAGGGCATTGTGATGTCACAATGGGGTAAACTGCATTGTGATGTCACAATGGGGGAAACGGCATTGTGATGTCACAATGGGGGAAAGGGCATTGTGATGTCACAATAGGGAAAACGGCATTGTGATGTCACAATGGGGGAAATGGCATTGTGATGTCACAATGGGGGAAAGGGCATTGTGATGTCACAATGGGGAAAATGGCATTGTGATGTCACAATGGGGGAAAGGGCATTGCGATGTCACAATGGGGAAAACTGCATTGTGATGTCAGAATGGGGGAAAGGGCATTGTGATGTCACAATGCAGAAAACGGCATTGTGATGTCAGAATGGGGGAAATGGCATTGTGATGTCACAATGGGGGAAATGGCATTGTGATATCACAATGGGGGAAATGGCATTGTGATGTCACAATGGGGGAAATGGCATTGTGATGTCACAATGCGGAAAACGGCATTGTGATGTCACAATGGGGGAAAGGGCATTGTGATGTCACAATGGGGAAAACTGCATTGTGACGGCACAATGGGGGAAAAGGCATTGTGATGTCACAATGTGATAAATGGCATTGTGATGTCACAATGGGGAATGGGCATTGTGATGTCACAATGGGGAATGGGCATTGTGATGTCACAATGGGGAATGGGCATTGTAATGTCACAATGGAGGAAATTGCATATTGATGTCACAAAAGGGAAAACGGCATTGTGATGTCACAATGGGGGAAAGGGCATTGTGATGTCACAATGGGGTAAACTGCATTGTGATGTCACAATTGGGGAAATGGCATTGTGATGTCACAATGGGGGAAATGGCATTGTGATGTCACAATAGGGAAAACGGCATTGTGATGTCACAATGGGGGAAATGGCATTGTGATGTCACAATGGGGGAAATGGCATTGTGATGTCACAATGGGGAAAGGGCATTGTGATGTCACAATGGAGGAAATGGCATTGTGATGTCACAATAGGGAAAACGGCATTGTGATGTCACAATGGGGGAAAGGGCATTGTGATGTCACAATGTGGTAAACTGCATTGTGATGTCACAATGGGGGAAATGGCATTGTGATGTCACAATGGGGGAAATGGCATTGTGATGTCACAATGGGGAAAACGGCATTGTAATGTCACAATGGGGGAAAGGGCATTGCGATGTCACAATGGGAAAACTGCATTGTGATGTCACAATGGGGGAAACGGCATTGTGATGTCACAATGGGGGAAATGGCATTGTGATGTCACAATGTGAGAAAGGGCATTGTAATGTCACAATGGGGAAAACGGCATTGTAATGTCACAATGGGGGAAATGGAATTGTGATGTCACAATGGGAAAAACAGCATTGTGATGTCACAATGGGGGAAACGGCATTGTGATATCACAATGGAGGAAATGGCATTGTGATGTCACAATGGGGGAAACGGCATTGTGATATCACAATGGAGGAAATGGCATTTTGATGTCACAATGGGGGAAACGGCATTGTGATGTCACAGTGGAGGAAATGGCATTGTGATGTCACAATGGGGGAAAGGGCATTCTGATGTCACAATGGGGAAAACGGCATTGTAATGTCACAATGGGGGAAATGGAATTGTGATGTCACAATGGGAAAAACAGCATTGTGATGTCACAATGGTGGAAAGGGCATTGTGATGTCACAATGGGGTAAACTGCATTGTGATGTTACAATGGGGGAAAGGGCATTGTGATGTCACAATGGGGTAAACTGCATTGTTGTGTCACAATGGGGGAAAGGGCATTGTGATGTCACAATGCGGAAAACGGCATTGTGATGTCACAATGGGGGAAAGGGCATTGTTATGTCACAATGGGGAAAACTGCATTGTGATGTCACAATGGGGGAAATGCATTGTGATGTCACAATGTGGGAAATGGCATTGTGATGTCACAATAGGGAAAACAGCATTGTGATGTCACAATGGGGGAAAGGGCATTGTGATGTCACAAAGTGGTTAACTGCATTGTGATGTCACAATGGGGGAAATGGCATTGCGATGTCACAATGGGGGAAATGGCATTGTGATGTCACAATGGGGAAAGGGCATTGTGATGTCACAATGGAGGAAATGGCATTGTGATGTCACAATAGGGAAACGGCATTGTGATGTCACAATGGGGGAAAGGGCATTGTGATGTCACAATGGGGTAAACTGCATTCTGATGTCACAATGGGGGAAACGGCATTGTGATGTCACAATGGGGGAAATGGCATTGTGATGTCACAATGGGGAAAGGGCATTGTGATGTCACAGTAGGGAAAACGGCATTGTGATGTCGCAATGGGGGAAAGGGCATTGTGATGTCACCATGGGGTAAACTGCATTGTGATGTCACAATGGGGGAAACGGCATTGTGATGTCACAATGGGGGAAAGCACATTGTGATGTCACAATGGGGAAAACTGCATTGTGATGTCACAATGGGGGAAAGGGCATTGTGATGTCACAATGGGGGAAAGGGCATTGTGATGTCACAATGGGGGAAAGGACATTGTGATGTCACAATGGGGGAAACGGCATTGTGATGTCCCAATGGGGAAACGGCATTGTGATGTCACAATGGGGGAAAGGGCATTGTGATGTCACAATGGGGTAAACTGCATTGTGATGTCACAATGGGGGAAATGGCATTGTGATGTCACAATGGGGGAAATGGCATTGTGATGTCACACTGGGGGAAATGGCATTGTGATGTCACAATGGGGAAAAGGGCATTGTGATGTCACAATGGGAAAAAACGGCATTGTGATGTCACAATGGGGGAAAGGGCATTGTGATGTCACAATGGGGTAAACTGCATTGTGATGTCACAATGGGGGAAACGGCATTGTGATGTCACAATGGGGGAAAGGGCATTGTGATGTCACAATAGGGAAAACGGCATTGTGATGTCACAATGGGGGAAATGGCATTGTGATGTCACAATGGGGGAAAGGGCATTGTGATGTCACAATGGGGAAAATGGCATTGTGATGTCACAATGGGGGAAAGGGCATTGCGATGTCACAATGGGGAAAACTGCATTGTGATGTCAGAATGGGGGAAAGGGCATTGTGATGTCACAATGCAGAAAACGGCATTGTGATGTCAGAATGGGGGAAATGGCATTGTGATGTCACAATGGGGGAAATGGCATTGTGATATCACAATGGGGGAAATGGCATTGTGATGTCACAATGGGGGAAATGGCATTGTGATGTCACAATGGGTGAAATGGCATTGTGATGTCACAATGGGGGAAAGAGCATTGTGATGTCACAATAGGGAAAACGGCATTGTAATGTCACAATGGGGGAAATGGCATTGTGATGTCACAATGGGGGAAAGGGCATTGTGATGTCACAATGTGGAAAACGGCATTGTGATGTCACAATGGGGGAAAGGGCATTGCGATGTCACAATGGGGAAAACTGCATTGTGATGTCACAATGGGGGAAAGGGCATTGTGATGTCACAATGGGGAAAACGGCATTGTAATGTCACAATGGGGGAAATGGAATTGTGATCTCACAATGGGAAAAACAGCATTGTGATGTCACAATGGGGGAAACGGCATTGTGATATCACAATGGGGAAAGGGCATTGTGATGTCACAATGGAGGAAATGGCATTGTGATGTCACAATAGGGAAAACGGCATTGTGATGTCACAATGGGGGAAAGGGCATTGTGATGTCACAATGTGGTAAACTGCATTGTGATGTCACAATGGGGGAAACGGCATTGTGATGTCACAATGGGGGAAATGGCATTGTGATGTCACAATGGGGGAAATGGCATTGTGATGTCACAATGGGGGAAATGGCATTGTGATGTCACAATGGGGGAAATGGCATTGTGATGTCACAATGGGGGAAACGGCATTGTGATGTCACAATGGGGGAAACGGCATTGTGATGTCACAATGGGGGAAATGGCATTGTGATGTCACAATGGGGGAAAGGGCATTGTGATGTCACAATGGGGTAAACTGCATTGTGATGTCACAATGGGGGAAAGGGCATTGTGATGTCACAATGGGGTAAACTGCATTGTGATGTCACAATGGGGGAAATGGCATTGTGATGTCACAATGGGGGAAATGGCATTGTGATGTCACACTGGGGGAAATGGCATTGTGATGTCACAATGGGGAAAAGGACATTGTGATGTCACAATGGGGAAAACGGCATTGTGATGTCACAATGGGGGAAAGGGCATTGTGATGTCACAATGGGGTAAACTGCATTCTGATGTCACAATGGGGGAAACGGCATTGTGATGTCACAATGGGGGAAATGGCATTGTGATGTCACAATGGGGAAAGGGCATTGTGATGTCACAGTAGGGAAAACGGCATTGTGATGTCACAATGGGGGAAAGGGCATTGTGATGTCACCATGGGGTAAACTGCATTGTGATGTCACAATGGGGGAAACGGCATTGTGATGTCACAATGGGGGAAAGGGCATTGTGATGTCACAATGGGAGAAAGGGCATTGTGATGTCACAATAGGGAAAACGGCATTGTGATATCACAATGGGGGAAATGGCATTGTGATGTCACAATGGGGGAAAGGGCATTGTGATGTCACAATGGGGAAAATGGCATTGTGATGTCACAATGGGGGAAAGGGCATTGCGATGTCACAATGGGGAAAACTGCATTGTGATGTCAGAATGGGGGAAAGGGCATTGTGATGTCACAATGCAGAAAACGGCATTGTGATGTCACAATGGGGGAAATGGCATTGTGATGTCACAATGGGGGAAATGGCATTGTGATATCACAATGGGGGAAATGGCATTGTGATGTCACAATGGGGAAATGGCATTGTGATGTCACAATGGGTGAAATGGCATTGTGATGTCACAATGGGGGAAAGAGCATTGTGATGTCACAATAGGGAAAACGGCATTGTAATGTCACAATGGGGGAAATGGCATTGTGATGTCACAATGGGGGAAATGGCATTGTGATGTCACAATGGGGGAAAGGGCATTGTGATGTCACAATGTGGAAAACGGCATTGTGATGTCACAATGGGGGAAAGGGCATTGCGATGTCACAATGGGGAAAACTGCATTGTGATGTCACAATGGGGGAAAGGGCATTGTGATGTCACAATGGGGAAAACGACATTGTAATGTCACAATGGGGGAAATGGAATTGTGATGTCACAATGGGAAAAACAGCATTGTGATGTCACAATGGGGGAAACGGCATTGTGATAACACAATGGGGAAAGGGCATTGTGATGTCACAATGGAGGAAATGGCATTGTGATGTCACAATAGGGAAAACGGCATTGCGATGTCACAATGGGGGAAAGGGCATTGTGATGTCACAATGTGGTAAACTGCATTGTGATGTCACAATGGGGGAAACCTCATTGTGATGTCACAATGGGGGAAATGGCATTGTGATGTCACAATGGGAGAAATGGCATTGTGATGTCACAATGGGGGCAATGGCATTGTGATGTCACAATGGGGGAAATGGCATTGTGATGTCACAATGGGGGAAATGGCATTGTGATGTCACAATGGGGGAAACGGCATTGTGATGTCACAATGGGGGAAACGGCATTGTGATGTCACAATGGGGGAAATGGCATTGTGATGTCACAATGGGGGAAAGGGCATTGTGATGTCACAATGGGGTAAACTGCATTGTGATGTCACAATGGGGGAAAGGGCATTGTGATGTCACAATGGGGTAAACTGCATTGTGATGTCACAATGGGGGAAATGGCATTGTGATGTCACAATGGGGGAAATGGCATTGTGATGTCACACTGGGGGAAATGGCATTGTGATGTCACAATGGGGAAAAGGGCATTGTGATGTCACAATGGGGAAAACGGCATTGTGATGTCACAATGGGGGAAAGGGCATTGTGATGTCACAATGGGGTAAACTGCATTCTGATGTCACAATGGGGGAAACGGCATTGTGATGTCACAATGGGGGAAATGGCATTGTGATGTCACAATGGGGAAAGGGCATTGTGATGTCACAGTAGGGAAAACGGCATTGTGATGTCACAATGGGGGAAATGGCATTGTGATGTCACAATGGGGGAAAGGGCATTGTGATGTCACAATGTGGAAAACGGCATTGTGATGTCACAATGGGGGAAAGGGCATTGCGATGTCACAATGGGGAAAACTGCATTGTGATGTCACAATGGGGGAAAGGGCATTGTGATGTCACAATGGGGAAAACGGCATTGTAATGTCACAATGGGGGAAATGGAATTGTGATGTCACAATGGGAAAAACAGCATTGTGATGTCACAATGGGGGAAACGGCATTGTGATATCACAATGGGGAAAGGGCATTGTGATGTCACAATGGAGGAAATGGCATTGTGGTGTCACAATAGGGAAAACGGCATTGCGATGTCACAATGGGGGAAAGGGTATTGTGATGTCACAATGTGGTAAACTGCATTGTGATGTCACAATGGGGGAAACGGCATTGTGATGTCACAATGGGGGAAATGGCATTGTGATGTCACAATGGGGGAAATGGCATTGTGATGTCACAATGGGGGAAATGGCATTGTGATGTCACAATGGGGGAAATGGCATTGTGATGTCACAATGGGGGAAATGGCATTGTGATGTCACAATGGGGGAAACGGCATTGTGATGTCACAATGGGGGAAATGGCATTGTGATGTCACAATGGGGTAAACTGCATTGTGATGTCACAATGGGGGAAAAGGCATTGTGATGTCACAATGTGGGAAATGGCATTGTGATGTCACAATAGGGAAAACAGCATTGTGATGTCACAATGGGGGAAAGGGCATTCTGATGTCACAATGTGGTTAACTGCATTGTGATGTCACAATGGGGGAAATGGCATTGTGATGTCACAATGGGGGAAAGGGCATTGTGATGTCACAATGGGGTAAACTGCATTGTGATGTCACAATGGGGGAAAGGGCATTGTGATGTCACAATGCGGAAAACGGCATTGAGATGTCACAATGGGGGAAACTGCATTGTGATGTCACAATGGGGAAAACTGCATTGTGATGTCACAATGGGGGAAAGGGCATTGTGATGTCACAATGCGGAAAACGGCATTGAGATGTCACAATGGGGGAAACTGCATTGTGATGTCACAATGGGGAAAACTGCATTGTGATGTCACAATGGGGGAAAAGGCATTGTGATGTCACAATGTGGGAAATGGCATTGTGATGTCACAATAGGGAAAACAGCATTGTGATGTCACAATGGGGGAAAGGGCATTCTGATGTCACAATGTGGTTAACTGCATTGTGATGTCACAATGGGGGAAATGGCATTGTGATGTCACAATGGGGAAATGGCATTGTGATGTCACAATGGGGAAAGGGCATTGTGATGTCACAATGGAGGAAATGGCATTGTGATGTCACAATAGGGAAACGGCATTGTGATGTCACAATGGGGGAAAGGGCATTGTGATGTCACAATGGGGTAAACTGCATTCTGATGTCACAATGGGGGAAACGGCATTGTGATGTCACAATGGGGGAAATGGCATTGTGATGTCACAATGGGGAAAGGGCATTGTGATGTCACAGTAGGGAAAACGGCATTGTGATGTCACAATGGGGGAAAGGGCATTGTGATGTCACAATGGGGTAAACTGCATTGTGATGTCACAATGGGGGAAACGGCATTGTGATGTCACAATGGGGGAAAGGGCATTGTGATGTCACAATGGGGTAAACTGTATTGTGATGTCACAATGGGGGAAAGGGCATTGTGATGTCACAATGGGGTAAACTGCATTGTGATGTCACAATGGGGGAAACGGCATTGTGATGTCACAATGGGGGAAATGGCATTGTGATGTCACAATGGGGGAAAGGGCATTGTGATGTCACAATAGGGAAAACGGCATTGTGATGTCACAATGGGGGAAATGGCATTGTGATGTCACACTGGGGGGAATGGCATTGTGATGTCACAATGGGGTAAACTGCATTGTGTTGTCACAATGGGGCAACGGCATTGTGATGTCACAATGGGGGAAATGGCATTGTGATGTCACAATGGGGGAAAGGGCATTGTGATGTCACAATGGGGGAAAGCACATTGTGATGTCACAATGGGGAAAACTGCATTGTGATGTCACAATGGGGGAAAGGGCATTGTGATGTCACAATGGGGGAAAGGGCATTGTGATGTCACAATGGGGGAAAGGGCATTGTGATGTCACAATGGGGGAAAGGACATTGTGATGTCACAATGGGGGAAACGGCATTGTGATGTCCCAATGGGGAAACGGCATTGTGATGTCACAATGGGGGAAAGGGCATTGTGATGTCACAATGGGGAAAACTGCATTGTGATGTCACAATGGGGGAAAGGGCATTGTGATGTCACAATGGGGAAAACGGCATTGTAATGTCACAATGGGGGAAATGGAATTGTGATGTCACAATGGGAAAAACAGCATTGTGATGTCACAATGGGGGAAACGGCATTGTGATATCACAATGGGGAAAGGGCATTGTGATGTCACAATGGAGGAAATGGCATTGTGATGTCACAATAGGGAAAACGGCATTGCGATGTCACAATGGGGGAAAGGGCATTGTGATGTCACAATGTGGTAAACTGCATTGTGATGTCACAATGGGGGAAACGGCATTGTGATGTCACAATGGGGGAAATGGCATTGTGATGTCACAATGGGGGAAATGGCATTGTGATGTCACAATGGGGGAAATGGCATTGTGATGTCACAATGGGGGAAATGGCATTGTGATGTCACAATGGGGGAAATGGCATTGTGATGTCACAATGGGGGAAATGGTATTGTATGTCACAATGGGGGAAACGGCATTGTGATGTCACAATGGGGGAAATGGCATTGTGATGTCACAATGGGGGAAAGGGCATTCTGATGTTACAATGGGGTAAACTGCATTGTGATGTCACAATGGGGGAAAGGGCATTGTGATGTCACAATGCGGAAAACGGCATTGTGATGTCACAATGGGGGAAACTGCATTGTGATGTCACAATGGGGGAAACGGCATTGTGATATCACAATGGGGAAAGGGCATTGTGATGTCACAATGGAGGAAATGGCATTGTGATGTCACAATAGGGAAAACGGCATTGTGATGTCACAATGGGGGAAAGGGCATTGTGATGTCACAATGTGGTAAACTGCATTGTGATGTCACAATGGGGGAAACGGCATTGTGATGTCACAATGGAGGAAATGGCATTGTGATGTCACAATAGGGAAACGGCATTGTGATGTCACAATGGGGGAAAGGGCATTGTGATGTCACAATGGGGTAAACTGCATTCTGATGTCACAATGGGGGAAACGGCATTGTGATGTCACAATGGGGGAAATGGCATTGTGATGTCACAATGGGGAAAGGGCATTGTGATGTCACAGTAGGGAAAACGGCATTGTGATGTCACAATGGGGGAAAGGGCATTGTGATGTCACAATGGGGTAAACTGCATTGTGATGTCACAATGGGGGAAACGGCATTGTGATGTCACAATGGGGGAAAGGGCATTGTGATGTCACAATGGGGTAAACTGCATTGTGATGTCACAATGGGGGAAACGGCATTGTGATGTCACAATGGGGGAAATGGCATTGTGATGTCACAATGGGGGAAAGGGCATTGTGATGTCACAATAGGGAAAACGGCATTGTGATGTCACAATGGGGGAAATGGCATTGTGATGTCACACTGGGGGAAATGGCATTGTGATGTCACAATGGGGTAAACTGCATTGTGTTGTCACAATGGGGCAACGGCATTGTGATGTCACAATGGGGGAAATGGCATTGTGATGTCACAATGGGGGAAAGGGCATTGTGATGTCACAATGGGGGAAAGCACATTGTGATGTCACAATGGGGGAAAGCACATTGTGATGTCACAATGGGGGAGAGGGCATTGTGATGTCACAATGGGGGAAAGGGCATTGTGATGTCACAATGGGGGAAAGGACATTGTGATGTCACAATGGGGGAAACGGCATTGTGATGTCCCAATGGGGAAAACGGCATTGTGATGTCACAATGGGGGAAATGGCATTGTGATGTCACAATGGGGGAAATGGCATTGTGATGTCACACTGGGGGAAATGGCATTGTGATGTCACAATGGGGAAAAGGGCATTGTGATGTCACAATGGGAAAAAACGGCATTGTGATGTCACAATGGGGGAAAGGGCATTGTGATGTCACAATGGGGTAAACTGCATTGTGATGTCACAATGGGGGAAACGGCATTGTGATGTCACAATGGGGGAAAGGGCATTGTGATGTCACAATAGGGAAAACGGCATTGTGATGTCACAATGGGGGAAATGGCATTGTGATGTCACAATGGGGGAAAGGGCATTGTGATGTCACAATGGGGAAAATGGCATTGTGATGTCACAATGGGGGAAAGGGCATTGCGATGTCACAATGGGGAAAACTGCATTGTGATGTCAGAATGGGGGAAAGGGCATTGTGAAGTCACAATGCAGAAAACGGCATTGTGATGTCACAATGGGGGAAATGGCATTGTGATGTCACAATGGGGGAAATGGCATTGTGATATCACAATGGGGGAAATGGCATTGTGATGTCACAATGGGGGAAATGGCATTGTGATGTCACAATGGGTGAAATGGCATTGTGATGTCACAATGGGGGAAAGAGCATTGTGATGTCACAATGGGGGAAAGAGCATTGTGATGTCACAATAGGGAAAACGGCATTGTAATGTCACAATGGGGGAAATGGCATTGTGATGTCACAATGGGGGAAAGGGCATTGTGATGTCACAATGTGGAAAACGGCATTGTGATGTCACAATGGGGGAAAGGGCATTGCGATGTCACAATGGGGAAAACTGCATTGTGATGTCACAATGGGGGAAAGGGCATTGTGGTGTCACAATGGGGAAAACGGCATTGTAATGTCACAATGGGGGAAATGGAATTGTGATGTCACAATGGGAAAAACAGCATTGTGATGTCACAATGGGGGAAACGGCATTGTGATATCACAATGGGGAAAGGGCATTGTGATGTCACAATGGAGGAAATGGCATTGTGATGTCACAATAGGGAAAACGGCATTGTGATGTCACAATGGGGGAAAGGGCATTGTGATGTCACAATGTGGTAAACTGCATTGTGATGTCACAATGGGGGAAACGGCATTGTGATGTCACAATGGGGGAAATGGCATTGTGATGTCACAATGGGGGAAATGGCATTGTGATGTCACAATGGGGGAAATGGCATTGTGATGTCACAATGGGGGAAATGGCATTGTGATGTCACAATGGGGGAAACGGCATTGTGATGTCACAATGGGGGAAACGGCATTGTGATGTCACAATGGGGGAAATGGCATTGTGATGTCACAATGGGGGAAAGGGCATTGTGATGTCACAATGGGGTAAACTGCATTGTGATGTCACAATGGGGGAAAGGGCATTGTGATGTCACAATGGGGTAAACTGCATTGTGATGTCACAATGGGGGAAAGGGCATTGTGATGTCACAATGGGGTAAACTGCATTGTGATGTCACAATGGGGGAAAGGGCATTGTGATGTCACAATGGGGTAAACTGCATTGTGATGTCACAATGGGGGAAATGGCATTGTGATGTCACAATGGGGGAAATGGCATTGTGATGTCACACTGGGGGAAATGGCATTGTGATGTCACAATGGGGAAAAGGGCATTGTGATGTCACAATGGGGAAAACGGCATTGTGATGTCACAATGGGGGAAAGGGCATTGTGATGTCACAATGGGGTAAACTGCATTCTGATGTCACAATGGGGGAAACGGCATTGTGATGTCACAATGGGGGAAATGGCATTGTGATGTCACAATGGGGAAAGGGCATTGTGATGTCACAGTAGGGAAAACGGCATTGTGATGTCACAATGGGGGAAATGGCATTGTGATGTCACAATGGGGGAAAGGGCATTGTGATGTCACAATGTGGAAAACGGCATTGTGATGTCACAATGGGGGAAAGGGCATTGCGATGTCACAATGGGGAAAACTGCATTGTGATGTCACAATGGGGGAAAGGGCATTGTGATGTCACAATGGGGAAAACGGCATTGTAATGTCACAATGGGGGAAATGGAATTGTGATGTCACAATGGGAAAAACAGCATTGTGATGTCACAATGGGGGAAACGGCATTGTGATATCACAATGGGGAAAGGGCATTGTGATGTCACAATGGAGGAAATGGCATTGTGGTGTCACAATAGGGAAAACGGCATTGCGATGTCACAATGGGGGAAAGGGCATTGTGATGTCACAATGTGGTAAACTGCATTGTGATGTCACAATGGGGGAAACGGCATTGTGATGTCACAATGGGGGAAATGGCATTGTGATGTCACAATGGGGGAAATGGCATTGTGATGTCACAATGGGGGAAATGGCATTGTGATGTCACAATGGGGGAAATGGCATTGTGATGTCACAATGGGGGAAACGGCATTGTGATGTCACAATGGGGGAAACGGCATTGTGATGTCACAATGGGGGAAATGGCATTGTGATGTCACAATGGGGGAAAGGGCATTGTGATGTCACAATGGGGTAAACTGCATTGTGATGTCACAATGGGGGAAAGGGCATTGTGATGTCACAATGCGGAAAACGGCATTGAGATGTCACAATGGGGGAAACTGCATTGTGATGTCACAATGGGGAAAACTGCATTGTGATGTCACAATGGGGGAAAAGGCATTGTGATGTCACAATGTGGGAAATGGCATTGTGATGTCACAATAGGGAAAACAGCATTGTGATGTCACAATGGGGGAAAGGGCATTCTGATGTCACAATGTGGTTAACTGCATTGTGATGTCACAATGGGGGAAATGGCATTGTGATGTCACAATGGGGGAAATGGCATTGTGATGTCACAATGGGGAAAGGGCATTGTGATGTCACAATGGAGGAAATGGCATTGTGATGTCACAATAGGGAAACGGCATTGTGATGTCACAATGGGGGAAAGGGCATTGTGATGTCACAATGGGGTAAACTGCATTCTGATGTCACAATGGGGGAAACGGCATTGTGATGTCACAATGGGGGAAATGGCATTGTGATGTCACAATGGGGAAAGGGCATTGTGATGTCACAGTAGGGAAAACGGCATTGTGATGTCACAATGGGGGAAAGGGCATTGTGATGTCACAATGGGGTAAACTGCATTGTGATGTCACAATGGGGGAAACGGCATTGTGATGTCACAATGGGGGAAAGGGCATTGTGATGTCACAATGGGGTAAACTGTATTGTGATGTCACAATGGGGGAAAGGGCATTGTGATGTCACAATGGGGTAAACTGCATTGTGATGTCACAATGGGGGAAACGGCATTGTGATGTCACAATGGGGGAAATGGCATTGTGATGTCACAATGGGGGAAAGGGCATTGTGATGTCACAATAGGGAAAACGGCATTGTGATGTCACAATGGGGGAAATGGCATTGTGATGTCACACTGGGGGGAATGGCATTGTGATGTCACAATGGGGTAAACTGCATTGTGTTGTCACAATGGGGCAACGGCATTGTGATGTCACAATGGGGGAAATGGCATTGTGATGTCACAATGGGGGAAAGGGCATTGTGATGTCACAATGGGGGAAAGCACATTGTGATGTCACAATGGGGAAAACTGCATTGTGATGTCACAATGGGGGAAAGGGCATTGTGATGTCACAATGGGGGAAAGGGCATTGTGATGTCACAATGGGGGAAAGGGCATTGTGATGTCACAATGGGGGAAAGGACATTGTGATGTCACAATGGGGGAAACGGCATTGTGATGTCCCAATGGGGAAACGGCATTGTGATGTCACAATGGGGGAAAGGGCATTGTGATGTCACAATGGGGAAAACTGCATTGTGATGTCACAATGGGGGAAAGGGCATTGTGATGTCACAATGGGGAAAACGGCATTGTAATGTCACAATGGGGGAAATGGAATTGTGATGTCACAATGGGAAAAACAGCATTGTGATGTCACAATGGGGGAAACGGCATTGTGATATCACAATGGGGAAAGGGCATTGTGATGTCACAATGGAGGAAATGGCATTGTGATGTCACAATAGGGAAAACGGCATTGCGATGTCACAATGGGGGAAAGGGCATTGTGATGTCACAATGTGGTAAACTGCATTGTGATGTCACAATGGGGGAAACGGCATTGTGATGTCACAATGGGGGAAATGGCATTGTGATGTCACAATGGGGGAAATGGCATTGTGATGTCACAATGGGGGAAATGGCATTGTGATGTCACAATGGGGGAAATGGCATTGTGATGTCACAATGGGGGAAATGGCATTGTGATGTCACAATGGGGGAAATGGCATTGTATGTCACAATGGGGGAAACGGCATTGTGATGTCACAATGGGGGAAATGGCATTGTGATGTCACAATGGGGGAAAGGGCATTCTGATGTTACAATGGGGTAAACTGCATTGTGATGTCACAATGGGGGAAAGGGCATTGTGATGTCACAATGCGGAAAACGGCATTGTGATGTCACAATGGGGGAAACTGCATTGTGATGTCACAATGGGGGAAACGGCATTGTGATATCACAATGGGGAAAGGGCATTGTGATGTCACAATGGAGGAAATGGCATTGTGATGTCACAATAGGGAAAACGGCATTGTGATGTCACAATGGGGGAAAGGGCATTGTGATGTCACAATGTGGTAAACTGCATTGTGATGTCACAATGGGGGAAACGGCATTGTGATGTCACAATGGAGGAAATGGCATTGTGATGTCACAATAGGGAAACGGCATTGTGATGTCACAATGGGGGAAAGGGCATTGTGATGTCACAATGGGGTAAACTGCATTCTGATGTCACAATGGGGGAAACGGCATTGTGATGTCACAATGGGGGAAATGGCATTGTGATGTCACAATGGGGAAAGGGCATTGTGATGTCACAGTAGGGAAAACGGCATTGTGATGTCACAATGGGGGAAAGGGCATTGTGATGTCACAATGGGGTAAACTGCATTGTGATGTCACAATGGGGGAAACGGCATTGTGATGTCACAATGGGGGAAAGGGCATTGTGATGTCACAATGGGGTAAACTGCATTGTGATGTCACAATGGGGGAAACGGCATTGTGATGTCACAATGGGGGAAATGGCATTGTGATGTCACAATGGGGGAAAGGGCATTGTGATGTCACAATAGGGAAAACGGCATTGTGATGTCACAATGGGGGAAATGGCATTGTGATGTCACACTGGGGGAAATGGCATTGTGATGTCACAATGGGGTAAACTGCATTGTGTTGTCACAATGGGGCAACGGCATTGTGATGTCACAATGGGGGAAATGGCATTGTGATGTCACAATGGGGGAAAGGGCATTGTGATGTCACAATGGGGGAAAGCACATTGTGATGTCACAATGGGGAAAACTGCATTGTGATGTCACAATGGGGGAGAGGGCATTGTGATGTCACAATGGGGGAAAGGGCATTGTGATGTCACAATGGGGGAAAGGACATTGTGATGTCACAATGGGGGAAACGGCATTGTGATGTCCCAATGGGGAAAACGGCATTGTGATGTCACAATGGGGGAAATGGCATTGTGATGTCACAATGGGGGAAATGGCATTGTGATGTCACACTGGGGGAAATGGCATTGTGATGTCACAATGGGGAAAAGGGCATTGTGATGTCACAATGGGAAAAAACGGCATTGTGATGTCACAATGGGGGAAAGGGCATTGTGATGTCACAATGGGGTAAACTGCATTGTGATGTCACAATGGGGGAAACGGCATTGTGATGTCACAATGGGGGAAAGGGCATTGTGATGTCACAATAGGGAAAACGGCATTGTGATGTCACAATGGGGGAAATGGCATTGTGATGTCACAATGGGGGAAAGGGCATTGTGATGTCACAATGGGGAAAATGGCATTGTGATGTCACAATGGGGGAAAGGGCATTGCGATGTCACAATGGGGAAAACTGCATTGTGATGTCAGAATGGGGGAAAGGGCATTGTGATGTCACAATGCAGAAAACGGCATTGTGATGTCACAATGGGGGAAATGGCATTGTGATGTCACAATGGGGGAAATGGCATTGTGATATCACAATGGGGGAAATGGCATTGTGATGTCACAATGGGGGAAATGGCATTGTGATGTCACAATGGGTGAAATGGCATTGTGATGTCACAATGGGGGAAAGAGCATTGTGATGTCACAATGGGGGAAAGAGCATTGTGATGTCACAATAGGGAAAACGGCATTGTAATGTCACAATGGGGGAAATGGCATTGTGATGTCACAATGGGGGAAAGGGCATTGTGATGTCACAATGTGGAAAACGGCATTGTGATGTCACAATGGGGGAAAGGGCATTGCGATGTCACAATGGGGAAAACTGCATTGTGATGTCACAATGGGGGAATGGGCATTGTGGTGTCACAATGGGGAAAACGGCATTGTAATGTCACAATGGGGGAAATGGAATTGTGATGTCACAATGGGAAAAACAGCATTGTGATGTCACAATGGGGGAAACGGCATTGTGATATCACAATGGGGAAAGGGCATTGTGATGTCACAATGGAGGAAATGGCATTGTGATGTCACAATAGGGAAAACGGCATTGTGATGTCACAATGGGGGAAAGGGCATTGTGATGTCACAATGTGGTAAACTGCATTGTGATGTCACAATGGGGGAAACGGCATTGTGATGTCACAATGGGGGAAATGGCATTGTGATGTCACAATGGGGGAAATGGCATTGTGATGTCACAATGGGGGAAATGGCATTGTGATGTCACAATGGGGGAAATGGCATTGTGATGTCACAATGGGGGAAACGGCATTGTGATGTCACAATGGGGGAAACGGCATTGTGATGTCACAATGGGGGAAATGGCATTGTGATGTCACAATGGGGGAAAGGGCATTGTGATGTCACAATGGGGTAAACTGCATTGTGATGTCACAATGGGGGAAAGGGCATTGTGATGTCACAATGGGGTAAACTGCATTGTGATGTCACAATGGGGGAAATGGCATTGTGATGTCACAATGGGGGAAATGGCATTGTGATGTCACACTGGGGGAAATGGCATTGTGATGTCACAATGGGGAAAAGGGCATTGTGATGTCACAATGGGGAAAACGGCATTGTGATGTCACAATGGGGGAAAGGGCATTGTGATGTCACAATGGGGTAAACTGCATTCTGATGTCACAATGGGGGAAACGGCATTGTGATGTCACAATGGGGGAAATGGCATTGTGATGTCACAATGGGGAAAGGGCATTGTGATGTCACAGTAGGGAAAACGGCATTGTGATGTCACAATGGGGGAAATGGCATTGTGATGTCACAATGGGGGAAAGGGCATTGTGATGTCACAATGTGGAAAACGGCATTGTGATGTCACAATGGGGGAAAGGGCATTGCGATGTCACAATGGGGAAAACTGCATTGTGATGTCACAATGGGGGAAAGGGCATTGTGATGTCACAATGGGGAAAACGGCATTGTAATGTCACAATGGGGGAAAGGGCATTGTGATGTCACAATGTGGTAAACTGCATTGTGATGTCACAATGGGGGAAACGGCATTGTGATGTCACAATGGGGGAAATGGCATTGTGATGTCACAATGGGGGAAATGGCATTGTGATGTCACAATGGGGGAAATGGCATTGTGATGTCACAATGGGGGAAATGGCATTGTGATGTCACAATGGGGGAAACGGCATTGTGATGTCACAATGGGGGAAACGGCATTGTGATGTCACAATGGGGGAAATGGCATTGTGATGTCACAATGGGGGAAAGGGCATTGTGATGTCACAATGGGGTAAACTGCATTGTGATGTCACAATGGGGGAAAGGGCATTGTGATGTCACAATGCGGAAAACGGCATTGAGATGTCACAATGGGGGAAACTGCATTGTGATGTCACAATGGGGAAAACTGCATTGTGATGTCACAATGGGGGAAAAGGCATTGTGATGTCACAATGTGGGAAATGGCATTGTGATGTCACAATAGGGAAAACAGCATTGTGATGTCACAATGGGGGAAAGGGCATTCTGATGTCACAATGTGGTTAACTGCATTGTGATGTCACAATGGGGGAAATGGCATTGTGATGTCACAATGGGGGAAATGGCATTGTGATGTCACAATGGGGAAAGGGCATTGTGATGTCACAATGGAGGAAATGGCATTGTGATGTCACAATAGGGAAACGGCATTGTGATGTCACAATGGGGGAAAGGGCATTGTGATGTCACAATGGGGTAAACTGCATTCTGATGTCACAATGGGGGAAACGGCATTGTGATGTCACAATGGGGGAAATGGCATTGTGATGTCACAATGGGGAAAGGGCATTGTGATGTCACAGTAGGGAAAACGGCATTGTGATGTCACAATGGGGGAAAGGGCATTGTGATGTCACAATGGGGTAAACTGCATTGTGATGTCACAATGGGGGAAACGGCATTGTGATGTCACAATGGGGGAAAGGGCATTGTGATGTCACAATGGGGTAAACTGCATTGTGATGTCACAATGGGGGAAAGGGCATTGTGATGTCACAATGGGGTAAACTGCATTGTGATGTCACAATGGGGGAAACGGCATTGTGATGTCACAATGGGGGAAATGGCATTGTGATGTCACAATGGGGGAAAGGGCATTGTGATGTCACAATAGGGAAAACGGCATTGTGATGTCACAATGGGGGAAATGGCATTGTGATGTCACACTGGGGGGAATGGCATTGTGATGTCACAATGGGGTAAACTGCATTGTGTTGTCACAATGGGGCAACGGCATTGTGATGTCACAATGGGGGAAATGGCATTGTGATGTCACAATGGGGGAAAGGGCATTGTGATGTCACAATGGGGGAAAGCACATTGTGATGTCACAATGGGGAAAACTGCATTGTGATGTCACAATGGGGGAAAGGGCATTGTGATGTCACAATGGGGGAAAGGGCATTGTGATGTCACAATGGGGGAAAGGACATTGTGATGTCACAATGGGGGAAACGGCATTGTGATGTCCCAATGGGGAAACGGCATTGTGATGTCACAATGGGGGAAAGGGCATTGTGATGTCACAATGGGGTAAACTGCATTGTGATGTCACAATGGGGGAAATGGCATTGTGATGTCACTATGGGGGAAATGGCATTGTGATGTCACACTGGGGGAAATGGCATTGTGATGTCACAATGGGGAAAAGGGCATTGTGATGTCACAATGGGAAAAAACGGCATTGTGATGTCACAATGGGGGAAAGGGCATTGTGATGTCACAATGGGGTAAACTGCATTGTGATGTCACAATGGGGGAAACGGCATTGTGATGTCACAATGGGGGAAAGGGCATTGTGATGTCACAATAGGGAAAACGGCATTGTGATGTCACAATGGGGGAAATGGCATTGTGATGTCACAATGGGGGAAAGGGCATTGTGATGTCACAATGTGGAAAACGGCATTGTGATGTCACAATGGGGGAAAGGGCATTGCGATGTCACAATGGGGAAAACTGCATTGTGATGTCACAATGGGGGAAAGGGCATTGTGATGTCACAATGGGGAAAACGGCATTGTAATGTCACAATGGGGGAAATGGAATTGTGATGTCACAATGGGAAAAACAGCATTGTGATGTCACAATGGGGGAAACGGCATTGTGATATCACAATGGGGAAAGGGCATTGTGATGTCACAATGGAGGAAATGGCATTGTGATGTCACAATAGGGAAAACGGCATTGCGATGTCACAATGGGGGAAAGGGCATTGTGATGTCACAATGTGGTAAACTGCATTGTGATGTCACAATGGGGGAAACGGCATTGTGATGTCACAATGGGGGAAATGGCATTGTGATGTCACAATGGGGGAAATGGCATTGTGATGTCACAATGGGGGAAATGGCATTGTGATGTCACAATGGGGGAAATGGCATTGTGATGTCACAATGGGGGAAATGGCATTGTCATGTCACAATGGGGGAAATGGCATTGTGATGTCACAATGGGGGAAATGGCATTGTATGTCACAATGGGGGAAACGGCATTGTGATGTCACAATGGGGGAAATGGCATTGTGATGTCACAATGGGGGAAAGGGCATTGTGATGTCACAATGGGGTAAACTGCATTGTGATGTCACAATGGGGGAAAGGGCATTGTGATGTCACAATGCGGAAAACGGCATTGTGATGTCACAATGGGGGAAACTGCATTGTGATGTCACAATGGGGAAAACTGCATTGTGATGTCACAATGTGGGAAATGGCATTGTGATGTCACAATAGGGAAAACAGCATTGTGATGTCACAATGGGGGAAAGGGCATTCTGATGTCACAATGTGGTTAACTGCATTGTGATGTCACAATGGGGGAAATGGCATTGTGATGTCACAATGGGGGAAATGGCATTGTGATGTCACAATGGGGAAAGGGCATTGTGATGTCACAATGGAGGAAATGGCATTGTGATGTCACAATAGGGAAACGGCATTGTGATGTCACAATGGGGGAAAGGGCATTGTGATGTCACAATGGGGTAAACTGCATTCTGATGTCACAATGGGGGAAACGGCATTGTGATGTCACAATGGGGGAAATGGCATTGTGATGTCACAATGGGGAAAGGGCATTGTGATGTCACAATGGGGTAAACTGCATTGTGATGTCACAATGGGGAAATGGCATTGTGATGTCACAATGGGGGAAATGGCATTGTGATGTCACACTGGGGGAAATGGCATTGTGATGTCACAATGGGGAAAAGGGCATTGTGATGTCACAATGGGGAAAACGGCATTGTGATGTCACAATGGGGGAAAGGGCATTGTGATGTCACAATGGGGTAAACTGCATTCTGATGTCACAATGGGGGAAACGGCATTGTGATGTCACAATCGGGGAAAGGGCATTGTGATGTCACAATGGGGGAAAGGGCATTGTGATGTCACAATAGGGAAAACGGCATTGTGATATCACAATGGGGGAAATGGCATTGTGATGTCACAATGGGGGAAAGGGCATTGTGATGTCACAATGGGGAAAATGGCATTGTGATGTCACAATGGGGGAAAGGGCATTGCGATGTCACAATGGGGAAAACTGCATTGTGATGTCAGAATGGGGGAAAGGGCATTGTGATGTCACAATGCAGAAAACGGCATTGTGATGTCACAATGGGGGAAATGGCATTGTGATGTCACAATGGGGGAAATGGCATTGTGATATCACAATGGGGGAAATGGCATTGTGATGTCACAATGGGGAAATGGCATTGTGATGTCACAATGGGTGAAATGGCATTGTGATGTCACAATGGGGGAAAGAGCATTGTGATGTCACAATAGGGAAAACAGCATTGTAATGTCACAATGGGGGAAATGGCATTGTGATGTCACAATGGGGGAAACGGCATTGTGATGTCACAATGGGGGAAATGGCATTGTGATGTCACAATGGGGGAAAGGGCATTGTGATGTCACAATGGGGTAAACTGCATTGTGATGTCACAATGGGGGAAAGGGCATTGTGATGTCACAATGCGGAAAACGGCATTGAGATGTCACAATGGGGGAAACTGCATTGTGATGTCACAATGGGGAAAACTGCATTGTGATGTCACAATGGGGGAAAAGGCATTGTGATGTCACAATGTGGGAAATGGCATTGTGATGTCACAATAGGGAAAACAGCATTGTGATGTCACAATGGGGGAAAGGGCATTCTGATGTCACAATGTGGTTAACTGCATTGTGATGTCACAATGGGGGAAATGGCATTGTGATGTCACAATGGGGGAAATGGCATTGTGATGTCACAATGGGGAAAGGGCATTGTGATGTCACAATGGAGGAAATGGCATTGTGATGTCACAATAGGGAAACGGCATTGTGATGTCACAATGGGGGAAAGGGCATTGTGATGTCACAATGGGGTAAACTGCATTCTGATGTCACAATGGGGGAAACGGCATTGTGATGTCACAATGGGGGAAATGGCATTGTGATGTCACAATGGGGAAAGGGCATTGTGATGTCACAGTAGGGAAAACGGCATTGTGATGTCACAATGGGGGAAAGGGCATTGTGATGTCACAATGGGGTAAACTGCATTGTGATGTCACAATGGGGGAAACGGCATTGTGATGTCACAATGGGGGAAAGGGCATTGTGATGTCACAATGGGGTAAACTGCATTGTGATGTCACAATGGGGGAAAGGGCATTGTGATGTCACAATGGGGTAAACTGCATTGTGATGTCACAATGGGGGAAACGGCATTGTGATGTCACAATGGGGGAAATGGCATTGTGATGTCACAATGGGGGAAAGGGCATTGTGATGTCACAATAGGGAAAACGGCATTGTGATGTCACAATGGGGGAAATGGCATTGTGATGTCACACTGGGGGGAATGGCATTGTGATGTCACAATGGGGTAAACTGCATTGTGTTGTCACAATGGGGCAACGGCATTGTGATGTCACAATGGGGGAAATGGCATTGTGATGTCACAATGGGGGAAAGGGCATTGTGATGTCACAATGGGGGAAAGCACATTGTGATGTCACAATGGGGAAAACTGCATTGTGATGTCACAATGGGGGAAAGGGCATTGTGATGTCACAATGGGGGAAAGGGCATTGTGATGTCACAATGGGGGAAAGGACATTGTGATGTCACAATGGGGGAAACGGCATTGTGATGTCCCAATGGGGAAACGGCATTGTGATGTCACAATGGGGGAAAGGGCATTGTGATGTCACAATGGGGTAAACTGCATTGTGATGTCACAATGGGGGAAATGGCATTGTGATGTCACTATGGGGGAAATGGCATTGTGATGTCACACTGGGGGAAATGGCATTGTGATGTCACAATGGGGAAAAGGGCATTGTGATGTCACAATGGGAAAAAACGGCATTGTGATGTCACAATGGGGTAAAGGGCATTGTGATGTCACAATGGGGTAAACTGCATTGTGATGTCACAATGGGGGAAACGGCATTGTGATGTCACAATGGGGGAAAGGGCATTGTGATGTCACAATAGGGAAAACGGCATTGTGATGTCACAATGGGGGAAATGGCATTGTGATGTCACAATGGGGGAAAGGGCATTGTGATGTCACAATGTGGAAAACGGCATTGTGATGTCACAATGGGGGAAAGGGCATTGCGATGTCACAATGGGGAAAACTGCATTGTGATGTCACAATGGGGGAAAGGGCATTGTGATGTCACAATGGGGAAAACGGCATTGTAATGTCACAATGGGGGAAATGGAATTGTGATGTCACAATGGGAAAAACAGCATTGTGATGTCACAATGGGGGAAACGGCATTGTGATATCACAATGGGGAAAGGGCATTGTGATGTCACAATGGAGGAAATGGCATTGTGATGTCACAATAGGGAAAACGGCATTGCGATGTCACAATGGGGGAAAGGGCATTGTGATGTCACAATGTGGTAAACTGCATTGTGATGTCACAATGAGGGAAACGGCATTGTGATGTCACAATGGGGGAAATGGCATTGTGATGTCACAATGGGGGAAATGGCATTGTGATGTCACAATGGGGGAAATGGCATTGTGATGTCACAATGGGGGAAATGGCATTGTCATGTCACAATGGGGGAAATGGCATTGTGATGTCACAATGGGGGAAATGGCATTGTATGTCACAATGGGGGAAACGGCATTGTGATGTCACAATGGGGGAAATGGCATTGTGATGTCACAATGGGGGAAAGGGCATTGTGATGTCACAATGGGGTAAACTGCATTGTGATGTCACAATGGGGGAAAGGGCATTGTGATGTCACAATGCGGAAAACGGCATTGTGATGTCACAATGGGGGAAACTGCATTGTGATGTCACAATGGGGAAAACTGCATTGTGATGTCACAATGTGGGAAATGGCATTGTGATGTCACAATAGGGAAAACAGCATTGTGATGTCACAATGGGGGAAAGGGCATTCTGATGTCACAATGTGGTTAACTGCATTGTGATGTCACAATGGGGGAAATGGCATTGTGATGTCACAATGGGGGAAATGGCATTGTGATGTCACAATGGGGAAAGGGCATTGTGATGTCACAATGGAGGAAATGGCATTGTGATGTCACAATAGGGAAACGGCATTGTGATGTCACAATGGGGGAAAGGGCATTGTGATGTCACAATGGGGTAAACTGCATTCTGATGTCACAATGGGGGAAACGGCATTGTGATGTCACAATGGGGGAAATGGCATTGTGATGTCACAATGGGGAAAGGGCATTGTGATGTCACAATGGGGTAAACTGCATTGTGATGTCACAATGGGGGAAAGGGCATTGTGATGTCACAATGGGGTAAACTGCATTGTGATGTCACAATGGGGAAATGGCATTGTGATGTCACAATGGGGGAAATGGCATTGTGATGTCACACTGGGGGAAATGGCATTGTGATGTCACAATGGGGAAAAGGGCATTGTGATGTCACAATGGGGAAAACGGCATTGTGATGTCACAATGGGGGAAAGGGCATTGTGATGTCACAATGGGGTAAACTGCATTCTGATGTCACAATGGGGGAAACGGCATTGTGATGTCACAATGGGGGAAAGGGCATTGTGATGTCACAATGGGGGAAAGGGCATTGTGATGTCACAATAGGGAAAACGGCATTGTGATATCACAATGGGGGAAATGGCATTGTGATGTCAGAATGGGGGAAAGGGCATTGTGATGTCACAATGCAGAAAACGGCATTGTGATGTCACAATGGGGGAAATGGCATTGTGATATCACAATGGGGGAAATGGCATTGTGATGTCACAATGGGGAAATGGCATTGTGATGTCACAATGGGTGAAATGGCATTGTGATGTCACAATGGGGGAAAGAGCATTGTGATGTCACAATAGGGAAAACGCCATTGTAATGTCACAATGGGGGAAATGGCATTGTGATGTCACAATGGGGGAAAGGGCATTGTGATGTCACAATGTGGAAAACGGCATTGTGATGTCACAATGGGGGAAAGGGCATTGCGATGTCACAATGGGGAAAACTGCATTGTGATGTCACAATGGGGGAAAGGGCATTGTGATGTCACAATGGGGAAAACGGCATTGTAATGTCACAATGGGGGAAATGGAATTGTGATGTCACAATGGGAAAAACAGCATTGTGATGTCACAATGGGGGAAACGGCATTGTGATATCACAATGGGAAAGGGCATTGTGATGTCACAACGGAGGAAATGGCATTGTGATGTCACAATAGGGAAAACGGCATTGCGATGTCACAATGGGGGAAAGGGCATTGTGATGTCACAATGTGGTAAACTGCATTGTGATGTCACAATGGGGGGAAACGGCATTGTGATGTCACAATGGGGGAAATGGCATTGTGATGTCACAATGGGGGAAATGGCATTGTGATGTCACAATGGGGGGAATGGCATTGTGATGTCACAATGGGGGAAATGGCATTGTGATGTCACAATGGGGGAAATGGCATTGTGATGTCACAATGGGGGAAACGGCATTGTGATGTCACAATGGGGGAAATGGCATTGTGATGTCACAATGGGGGAAAGGGCATTGTGATGTCACAATGGGGTAAACTGCATTGTGATGTCACAATGGGGGAAAGGGCATTGTGATGTCACAATGCGGAAAACGGCATTGTGATGTCACAATGGGGGAAACTGCATTGTGATGTCACAATGGGGAAAACTGCATTGTGATGTCACAATGGGGGAAAATGCATTGTGATGTCACAATGTGGGAAATGGCATTGTGATGTCACAATAGGGAAAACAGCATTGTGATGTCACAATGGGGGAAAGGGCATTCTGATGTCACAATGTGGTTAACTGCATTGTGATGTCACAATGGGGGAAATGGCATTGTGATGTCACAATGGGGGAAATGGCATTGTGATGTCACAATGGGGAAAGGGCATTGTGATGTCACAATGGAGGAAATGGCATTGTGATGTCACAATAGGGAAACGGCATTGTGATGTCACAATGGGGGAAAGGGCATTGTGATGTCACAATGGGGTAAACTGCATTCTGATGTCACAATGGGGGAAACGGCATTGTGATGTCACAATGGGGGAAATGGCATTGTGATGTCACAATGGGGAAAGGGCATTGTGATGTCACAGTAGGGAAAACGGCATTGTGATGTCACAATGGGGGAAAGGGCATTGTGATGTCACAATGGGGTAAACTGCATTGTGATGTCACAATGGGGGAAACGGCATTGTGATGTCACAATGGGGGAAAGGGCATTGTGATGTCACAATGGGGTAAACTGCATTGTGATGTCACAATGGGGGGAAACGGCATTGTGATGTCACAATGGGGGAAATGGCATTGTGATGTCACAATGGGGGAAAGGGCATTGTGATGTCACAATAGGGAAAACGGCATTGTGATGTCACAATGGGGGAAATGGCATTGTGATGTCACACTGGGGGAAATGGCATTGTGATGTCACAATGGGGTAAACTGCATTGTGTTGTCACAATGGGGCAACGACATTGTGATGTCACAATGGGGGAAATGGCATTGTGATGTCACAATGGGGGAAATGGCATTGTGATGTCACAATGGGGGAAAGGGCATTGTGATGTCACAATGGGGGAAACTGCATTGTGATGTCACAATGGGGAAAACTGCATTGTGATGTCACAATGGGGGAAAAGGCATTGTCATGTCACAATGTGGGAAATGGCATTGTGATGTCACAATAGGGAAAACAGCATTGTGATGTCACAATGGGGGAAAGGGCATTCTGATGTCACAATGTGGTTAACTGCATTGTGATGTCACAATGGGGGAAATGGCATTGTGATGTCACAATGGGGGAAATGGCATTGTGATGTCACAATGGGGAAAGGGCATTGTGATGTCACAATGGAGGAAATGGCATTGTGATGTCACAATAGGGAAACGGCATTGTGATGTCACAATGGGGGAAAGGGCATTGTGATGTCACAATGGGGTAAACTGCATTCTGATGTCACAATGGGGGAAAGGGCATTCTGATGTCACAATGTGGTTAACTGCATTGTGATGTCACAATGGGGGAAATGGCATTGTGATGTCACAATGGGGGAAATGGCATTGTGATGTCACAATGGGGAAAGGGCATTGTGATGTCACAATGGAGGAAATGGCATTGTGATGTCACAATAGGGAAACGGCATTGTGATGTCACAATGGGGGAAAGGGCATTGTGATGTCACAATGGGGTAAACTGCATTCTGATGTCACAATGGGGGAAACGGCATTGTGATGTCACAATGGGGGAAATGGCATTGTGATGTCACAATGGGGAAAGGGCATTGTGATGTCACAATGGGGTAAACTGCATTGTGATGTCACAATGGGGGAAAGGGCATTGTGATGTCACAATGGGGTAAACTGCATTGTGATGTCACAATGGGGAAATGGCATTGTGATGTCACAATGGGGGAAATGGCATTGTGATGTCACACTGGGGGAAATGGCATTGTGATGTCACAATGGGGAAAAGGGCATTGTGATGTCACAATGGGGAAAACGGCATTGTGATGTCACAATGGGGGAAAGGGCATTGTGATGTCACAATGGGGTAAACTGCATTCTGATGTCACAATGGGGGAAACGGCATTGTGATGTCACAATGGGGGAAAGGGCATTGTGATGTCACAATGGGGGAAAGGGCATTGTGATGTCACAATAGGGAAAACGGCATTGTGATATCACAATGGGGGAAATGGCATTGTGATGTCAGAATGGGGGAAAGGGCATTGTGATGTCACAATGCAGAAAACGGCATTGTGATGTCACAATGGGGGAAATGGCATTGTGATATCACAATGGGGGAAATGGCATTGTGATGTCACAATGGGGAAATGGCATTGTGATGTCACAATGGGTGAAATGGCATTGTGATGTCACAATGGGGGAAAGAGCATTGTGATGTCACTATAGGGAAAACGGCATTGTAATGTCACAATGGGGGAAATGGCATTGTGATGTCACAATGGGGGAAAGGGCATTGTGATGTCACAATGTGGAAAACGGCATTGTGATGTCACAATGGGGGAAAGGGCATTGCGATGTCACAATGGGGAAAACTGCATTGTGATGTCACAATGGGGGAAAGGGCATTGTGATGTCACAATGGGGAAAACGGCATTGTAATGTCACAATGGGGGAAATGGAATTGTGATGTCACAATGGGAAAAACAGCATTGTGATGTCACAATGGGGGAAACAGCATTGTGATATCACAATGGGGAAAGGGCATTGTGATGTCACAACGGAGGAAATGGCATTGTGATGTCACAATAGGGAAAACGTCATTGCGATGTCACAATGGGGGAAAGGGCATTGTGATGTCACAATGTGGTAAACTGCATTGTGATGTCACAATGGGGGAAACGGCATTGTGGTGTCACAATGGGGGAAATGGCATTGTGATGTCACAATGGGGGAAATGGCATTGTGATGTCACAATGGGGGGAATGGCATTGTGATGTCACAATGGGGGAAATGGCATTGTGATGTCACAATGGGGGAAATGGCATTGTGATGTCACAATGGGGGAAACGGCATTGTGATGTCACAATGGGGGAAATGGCATTGTGATGTCACAATGGGGGAAAGGGCATTGTGATGTCACAATGGGGTAAACTGCATTGTGATGTCACAATGGGGGAAATGGCATTGTGATGTCACAATGCGGAAAACGGCATTGTGATGTCACAATGGGGGAAACTGCATTGTGATGTCACAATGGGGAAAACTGCATTGTGATGTCACAATGGGGGAAAATGCATTGTGATGTCACAATGTGGGAAATGGCATTGTGATGTCACAATAGGGAAAACAGCATTGTGATGTCACAATGGGGGAAAGGGCATTCTGATGTCACAATGTGGTTAACTGCATTGTGATGTCACAATGGGGGAAATGGCATTGTGATGTCACAATGGGGGAAATGGCATTGTGATGTCACAATGGGGAAAGGGCATTGTGATGTCACAATGGAGGAAATGGCATTGTGATGTCACAATAGGGAAACGGCATTGTGATGTCACAATGGGGGAAAGGGCATTGTGATGTCACAATGGGGTAAACTGCATTCTGATGTCACAATGGGGGAAACGGCATTGTGATGTCACAATGGGGGAAATGGCATTGTGATGTCACAATGGGGAAAGGGCATTGTGATGTCACAGTAGGGAAAACGGCATTGTGATGTCACAATGGGGGAAAGGGCATTGTGATGTCACAATGGGGTAAACTGCATTGTGATGTCACAATGGGGGAAACGGCATTGTGATGTCACAATGGGGGAAAGGGCATTGTGATGTCACAATGGGGTAAACTGCATTGTGATGTCACAATGGGGGAAACGGCATTGTGATGTCACAATGGGGGAAATGGCATTGTGATGTCACAATGGGGGAAAGGGCATTGTGATGTCACAATAGGGAAAACGGCATTGTGATGTCACAATGGGGGAAATGGCATTGTGATGTCACACTGGGGGAAATGGCATTGTGATGTCACAATGGGGTAAACTGCATTGTGTTGTCACAATGGGGCAACGGCATTGTGATGTCACAATGGGGGAAATGGCATTGTGATGTCACAATGGGGGAAATGGCATTGTGATGTCACAATGGGGGAAAGGGCATTGTGATGTCACAATGGGGGAAACTGCATTGTGATGTCACAATGGGGAAAACTGCATTGTGATGTCACAATGGGGGAAAAGGCATTGTCATGTCACAATGTGGGAAATGGCATTGTGATGTCACAATAGGGAAAACAGCATTGTGATGTCACAATGGGGGAAAGGGCATTCTGATGTCACAATGTGGTTAACTGCATTGTGATGTCACAATGGGGGAAATGGCATTGTGATGTCACAATGGGGGAAATGGCATTGTGATGTCACAATGGGGAAAGGGCATTGTGATGTCACAATGGAGGAAATGGCATTGTGATGTCACAATAGGGAAACGGCATTGTGATGTCACAATGGGGGAAAGGGCATTGTGATGTCACAATGGGGTAAACTGCATTCTGATGTCACAATGGGGGAAAGGGCATTCTGATGTCACAATGTGGTTAACTGCATTGTGATGTCACAATGGGGGAAATGGCATTGTGATGTCACAATGGGGGAAATGGCATTGTGATGTCACAATGGGGAAAGGGCATTGTGATGTCACAATGGAGGAAATGGCATTGTGATGTCACAATAGGGAAACGGCATTGTGATGTCACAATGGGGGAAAGGGCATTGTGATGTCACAATGGGGTAAACTGCATTCTGATGTCACAATGGGGGAAACGGCATTGTGATGTCACAATGGGGGAAATGGCATTGTGATGTCACAATTGGGAAAGGGCATTGTGATGTCACAATGGGGTAAACTGCATTGTGATGTCACAATGGGGGAAAGGGCATTGTGATGTCACAATGGGGTAAACTGCATTGTGATGTCACAATGGGGAAATGGCATTGTGATGTCACAATGGGGGAAATGGCATTGTGATGTCACACTGGGGGAAATGGCATTGTGATGTCACAATGGGGAAAAGGGCATTGTGATGTCACAATGGGGAAAACGGCATTGTGATGTCACAATGGGGGAAAGGGCATTGTGATGTCACAATGGGGTAAACTGCATTCTGATGTCACAATGGGGGAAACGGCATTGTGATGTCACAATGGGGGAAAGGGCATTGTGATGTCACAATGGGGGAAAGGGCATTGTGATGTCACAATAGGGAAAACGGCATTGTGATATCACAATGGGGGAAATGGCATTGTGATGTCAGAATGGGGGAAAGGGCATTGTGATGTCACAATGCAGAAAACGGCATTGTGATGTCACAATGGGGGAAATGGCATTGTGATATCACAATGGGGGAAATGGCATTGTGATGTCACAATGGGGAAATGGCATTGTGATGTCACAATGGGTGAAATGGCATTGTGATGTCACAATGGGGGAAAGAGCATTGTGATGTCACAATAGGGAAAACGGCATTGTAATGTCACAATGGGGGAAATGGCATTGTGATGTCACAATGGGGGAAAGGGCATTGTGATGTCACAATGTGGAAAACGGCATTGTGATGTCACAATGGGGGAAAGGGCATTGCGATGTCACAATGGGGAAAACTGCATTGTGATGTCACAATGGGGGAAAGGGCATTGTGATGTCACAATGGGGAAAACGGCATTGTAATGTCACAATGGGGGAAATGGAATTGTGATGTCACAATGGGAAAAACAGCATTGTGATGTCACAATGGGGGAAACGGCATTGTGATATCACAATGGGGAAAGGGCATTGTGATGTCACAACGGAGGAAATGGCATTGTGATGTCACAATAGGGAAAACGGCATTGCGATGTCACAATGGGGGAAAGGGCATTGTGATGTCACAATGTGGTAAACTGCATTGTGATGTCACAATGGGGGAAACGGCATTGTGATGTCACAATGGGGGAAATGGCATTGTGATGTCACAATGGGGGAAAGGGCATTGTGATGTCACAATGTGGAAAACGGCATTGTGATGTCACAATGGGGGAAAGGGCATTGCGATGTCACAATGGGGAAAACTGCATTGTGATGTCACAATGGGGGAAAGGGCATTGTGATGTCACAATGGGGAAAACGGCATTGTAATGTCACAATGGGGGAAAGGGCATTGTGATGTCACAATGTGGTAAACTGCATTGTGATGTCACAATGGGGGAAACGGCATTGTGATGTCACAATGGGGGAAATGGCATTGTGATGTCACAATGGGGGAAATGGCATTGTGATGTCACAATGGGGGAAATGGCATTGTGATGTCACAATGGGGGAAATGGCATTGTGATGTCACAATGGGGGAAACGGCATTGTGATGTCACAATGGGGGAAACGGCATTGTGATGTCACAATGGGGGAAATGGCATTGTGATGTCACAATGGGGGAAAGGGCATTGTGATGTCACAATGGGGTAAACTGCATTGTGATGTCACAATGGGGGAAAGGGCATTGTGATGTCACAATGCGGAAAACGGCATTGAGATGTCACAATGGGGGAAACTGCATTGTGATGTCACAATGGGGAAAACTGCATTGTGATGTCACAATGGGGGAAAAGGCATTGTGATGTCACAATGTGGGAAATGGCATTGTGATGTCACAATAGGGAAAACAGCATTGTGATGTCACAATGGGGGAAAGGGCATTCTGATGTCACAATGTGGTTAACTGCATTGTGATGTCACAATGGGGGAAATGGCATTGTGATGTCACAATGGGGGAAATGGCATTGTGATGTCACAATGGGGAAAGGGCATTGTGATGTCACAATGGAGGAAATGGCATTGTGATGTCACAATAGGGAAACGGCATTGTGATGTCACAATGGGGGAAAGGGCATTGTGATGTCACAATGGGGTAAACTGCATTCTGATGTCACAATGGGGGAAACGGCATTGTGATGTCACAATGGGGGAAATGGCATTGTGATGTCACAATGGGGAAAGGGCATTGTGATGTCACAGTAGGGAAAACGGCATTGTGATGTCACAATGGGGGAAAGGGCATTGTGATGTCACAATGGGGTAAACTGCATTGTGATGTCACAATGGGGGAAACGGCATTGTGATGTCACAATGGGGGAAAGGGCATTGTGATGTCACAATGGGGTAAACTGCATTGTGATGTCACAATGGGGGAAAGGGCATTGTGATGTCACAATGGGGTAAACTGCATTGTGATGTCACAATGGGGGAAACGGCATTGTGATGTCACAATGGGGGAAATGGCATTGTGATGTCACAATGGGGGAAAGGGCATTGTGATGTCACAATAGGGAAAACGGCATTGTGATGTCACAATGGGGGAAATGGCATTGTGATGTCACACTGGGGGGAATGGCATTGTGATGTCACAATGGGGTAAACTGCATTGTGTTGTCACAATGGGGCAACGGCATTGTGATGTCACAATGGGGGAAATGGCATTGTGATGTCACAATGGGGGAAAGGGCATTGTGATGTCACAATGGGGGAAAGCACATTGTGATGTCACAATGGGGAAAACTGCATTGTGATGTCACAATGGGGGAAAGGGCATTGTGATGTCACAATGGGGGAAAGGGCATTGTGATGTCACAATGGGGGAAAGGACATTGTGATGTCACAATGGGGGAAACGGCATTGTGATGTCCCAATGGGGAAACGGCATTGTGATGTCACAATGGGGGAAAGGGCATTGTGATGTCACAATGGGGTAAACTGCATTGTGATGTCACAATGGGGGAAATGGCATTGTGATGTCACTATGGGGGAAATGGCATTGTGATGTCACACTGGGGGAAATGGCATTGTGATGTCACAATGGGGAAAAGGGCATTGTGATGTCACAATGGGAAAAAACGGCATTGTGATGTCACAATGGGGGAAAGGGCATTGTGATGTCACAATGGGGTAAACTGCATTGTGATGTCACAATGGGGGAAACGGCATTGTGATGTCACAATGGGGGAAAGGGCATTGTGATGTCACAATAGGGAAAACGGCATTGTGATGTCACAATGGGGGAAATGGCATTGTGATGTCACAATGGGGGAAAGGGCATTGTGATGTCACAATGTGGAAAACGGCATTGTGATGTCACAATGGGGGAAAGGGCATTGCGATGTCACAATGGGGAAAACTGCATTGTGATGTCACAATGGGGGAAAGGGCATTGTGATGTCACAATGGGGAAAACGGCATTGTAATGTCACAATGGGGGAAATGGAATTGTGATGTCACAATGGGAAAAACAGCATTGTGATGTCACAATGGGGGAAACGGCATTGTGATATCACAATGGGGAAAGGGCATTGTGATGTCACAATGGAGGAAATGGCATTGTGATGTCACAATAGGGAAAACGGCATTGCGATGTCACAATGGGGGAAAGGGCATTGTGATGTCACAATGTGGTAAACTGCATTGTGATGTCACAATGGGGGAAACGGCATTGTGATGTCACAATGGGGGAAATGGCATTGTGATGTCACAATGGGGGAAATGGCATTGTGATGTCACAATGGGGGAAATGGCATTGTGATGTCACAATGGGGGAAATGGCATTGTGATGTCACAATGGGGGAAATGGCATTGTCATGTCACAATGGGGGAAATGGCATTGTGATGTCACAATGGGGGAAATGGCATTGTATGTCACAATGGGGGAAACGGCATTGTGATGTCACAATGGGGGAAATGGCATTGTGATGTCACAATGGGGGAAAGGGCATTGTGATGTCACAATGGGGTAAACTGCATTGTGATGTCACAATGGGGGAAAGGGCATTGTGATGTCACAATGCGGAAAACGGCATTGTGATGTCACAATGGGGGAAACTGCATTGTGATGTCACAATGGGGAAAACTGCATTGTGATGTCACAATGTGGGAAATGGCATTGTGATGTCACAATAGGGAAAACAGCATTGTGATGTCACAATGGGGGAAAGGGCATTCTGATGTCACAATGTGGTTAACTGCATTGTGATGTCACAATGGGGGAAATGGCATTGTGATGTCACAATGGGGGAAATGGCATTGTGATGTCACAATGGGGAAAGGGCATTGTGATGTCACAATGGAGGAAATGGCATTGTGATGTCACAATAGGGAAACGGCATTGTGATGTCACAATGGGGGAAAGGGCATTGTGATGTCACAATGGGGTAAACTGCATTCTGATGTCACAATGGGGGAAACGGCATTGTGATGTCACAATGGGGGAAATGGCATTGTGATGTCACAATGGGGAAAGGGCATTGTGATGTCACAATGGGGTAAACTGCATTGTGATGTCACAATGGGGAAATGGCATTGTGATGTCACAATGGGGGAAATGGCATTGTGATGTCACACTGGGGGAAATGGCATTGTGATGTCACAATGGGGAAAAGGGCATTGTGATGTCACAATGGGGAAAACGGCATTGTGATGTCACAATGGGGGAAAGGGCATTGTGATGTCACAATGGGGTAAACTGCATTCTGATGTCACAATGGGGGAAACGGCATTGTGATGTCACAATCGGGGAAAGGGCATTGTGATGTCACAATGGGGGAAAGGGCATTGTGATGTCACAATAGGGAAAACGGCATTGTGATATCACAATGGGGGAAATGGCATTGTGATGTCACAATGGGGGAAAGGGCATTGTGATGTCACAATGGGGAAAATGGCATTGTGATGTCACAATGGGGGAAAGGGCATTGCGATGTCACAATGGGGAAAACTGCATTGTGATGTCAGAATGGGGGAAAGGGCATTGTGATGTCACAATGCAGAAAACGGCATTGTGATGTCACAATGGGGGAAATGGCATTGTGATGTCACAATGGGGGAAATGGCATTGTGATATCACAATGGGGGAAATGGCATTGTGATGTCACAATGGGGAAATGGCATTGTGATGTCACAATGGGTGAAATGGCATTGTGATGTCACAATGGGGGAAAGAGCATTGTGATGTCACAATAGGGAAAACAGCATTGTAATGTCACAATGGGGGAAATGGCATTGTGATGTCACAATGGGGGAAACGGCATTGTGATGTCACAATGGGGGAAATGGCATTGTGATGTCACAATGGGGGAAAGGGCATTGTGATGTCACAATGGGGTAAACTGCATTGTGATGTCACAATGGGGGAAAGGGCATTGTGATGTCACAATGCGGAAAACGGCATTGAGATGTCACAATGGGGGAAACTGCATTGTGATGTCACAATGGGGAAAACTGCATTGTGATGTCACAATGGGGGAAAAGGCATTGTGATGTCACAATGTGGGAAATGGCATTGTGATGTCACAATAGGGAAAACAGCATTGTGATGTCACAATGGGGGAAAGGGCATTCTGATGTCACAATGTGGTTAACTGCATTGTGATGTCACAATGGGGGAAATGGCATTGTGATGTCACAATGGGGGAAATGGCATTGTGATGTCACAATGGGGAAAGGGCATTGTGATGTCACAATGGAGGAAATGGCATTGTGATGTCACAATAGGGAAACGGCATTGTGATGTCACAATGGGGGAAAGGGCATTGTGATGTCACAATGGGGTAAACTGCATTCTGATGTCACAATGGGGGAAACGGCATTGTGATGTCACAATGGGGGAAATGGCATTGTGATGTCACAATGGGGAAAGGGCATTGTGATGTCACAGTAGGGAAAACGGCATTGTGATGTCACAATGGGGGAAAGGGCATTGTGATGTCACAATGGGGTAAACTGCATTGTGATGTCACAATGGGGGAAACGGCATTGTGATGTCACAATGGGGGAAAGGGCATTGTGATGTCACAATGGGGTAAACTGCATTGTGATGTCACAATGGGGGAAAGGGCATTGTGATGTCACAATGGGGTAAACTGCATTGTGATGTCACAATGGGGGAAACGGCATTGTGATGTCACAATGGGGGAAATGGCATTGTGATGTCACAATGGGGGAAAGGGCATTGTGATGTCACAATAGGGAAAACGGCATTGTGATGTCACAATGGGGGAAATGGCATTGTGATGTCACACTGGGGGGAATGGCATTGTGATGTCACAATGGGGTAAACTGCATTGTGTTGTCACAATGGGGCAACGGCATTGTGATGTCACAATGGGGGAAATGGCATTGTGATGTCACAATGGGGGAAAGGGCATTGTGATGTCACAATGGGGGAAAGCACATTGTGATGTCACAATGGGGAAAACTGCATTGTGATGTCACAATGGGGGAAAGGGCATTGTGATGTCACAATGGGGGAAAGGGCATTGTGATGTCACAATGGGGGAAAGGACATTGTGATGTCACAATGGGGGAAACGGCATTGTGATGTCCCAATGGGGAAACGGCATTGTGATGTCACAATGGGGGAAAGGGCATTGTGATGTCACAATGGGGTAAACTGCATTGTGATGTCACAATGGGGGAAATGGCATTGTGATGTCACTATGGGGGAAATGGCATTGTGATGTCACACTGGGGGAAATGGCATTGTGATGTCACAATGGGGAAAAGGGCATTGTGATGTCACAATGGGAAAAAACGGCATTGTGATGTCACAATGGGGTAAAGGGCATTGTGATGTCACAATGGGGTAAACTGCATTGTGATGTCACAATGGGGGAAACGGCATTGTGATGTCACAATGGGGGAAAGGGCATTGTGATGTCACAATAGGGAAAACGGCATTGTGATGTCACAATGGGGGAAATGGCATTGTGATGTCACAATGGGGGAAAGGGCATTGTGATGTCACAATGTGGAAAACGGCATTGTGATGTCACAATGGGGGAAAGGGCATTGCGATGTCACAATGGGGAAAACTGCATTGTGATGTCACAATGGGGGAAAGGGCATTGTGATGTCACAATGGGGAAAACGGCATTGTAATGTCACAATGGGGGAAATGGAATTGTGATGTCACAATGGGAAAAACAGCATTGTGATGTCACAATGGGGGAAACGGCATTGTGATATCACAATGGGGAAAGGGCATTGTGATGTCACAATGGAGGAAATGGCATTGTGATGTCACAATAGGGAAAACGGCATTGCGATGTCACAATGGGGGAAAGGGCATTGTGATGTCACAATGTGGTAAACTGCATTGTGATGTCACAATGGGGGAAACGGCATTGTGATGTCACAATGGGGGAAATGGCATTGTGATGTCACAATGGGGGAAATGGCATTGTGATGTCACAATGGGGGAAATGGCATTGTGATGTCACAATGGGGGAAATGGCATTGTCATGTCACAATGGGGGAAATGGCATTGTGATGTCACAATGGGGGAAATGGCATTGTATGTCACAATGGGGGAAACGGCATTGTGATGTCACAATGGGGGAAATGGCATTGTGATGTCACAATGGGGGAAAGGGCATTGTGATGTCACAATGGGGTAAACTGCATTGTGATGTCACAATGGGGGAAAGGGCATTGTGATGTCACAATGCGGAAAACGGCATTGTGATGTCACAATGGGGGAAACTGCATTGTGATGTCACAATGGGGAAAACTGCATTGTGATGTCACAATGTGGGAAATGGCATTGTGATGTCACAATAGGGAAAACAGCATTGTGATGTCACAATGGGGGAAAGGGCATTCTGATGTCACAATGTGGTTAACTGCATTGTGATGTCACAATGGGGGAAATGGCATTGTGATGTCACAATGGGGGAAATGGCATTGTGATGTCACAATGGGGAAAGGGCATTGTGATGTCACAATGGAGGAAATGGCATTGTGATGTCACAATAGGGAAACGGCATTGTGATGTCACAATGGGGGAAAGGGCATTGTGATGTCACAATGGGGTAAACTGCATTCTGATGTCACAATGGGGGAAACGGCATTGTGATGTCACAATGGGGGAAATGGCATTGTGATGTCACAATGGGGAAAGGGCATTGTGATGTCACAATGGGGTAAACTGCATTGTGATGTCACAATGGGGGAAAGGGCATTGTGATGTCACAATGGGGTAAACTGCATTGTGATGTCACAATGGGGAAATGGCATTGTGATGTCACAATGGGGGAAATGGCATTGTGATGTCACACTGGGGGAAATGGCATTGTGATGTCACAATGGGGAAAAGGGCATTGTGATGTCACAATGGGGAAAACGGCATTGTGATGTCACAATGGGGGAAAGGGCATTGTGATGTCACAATGGGGTAAACTGCATTCTGATGTCACAATGGGGGAAACGGCATTGTGATGTCACAATGGGGGAAAGGGCATTGTGATGTCACAATGGGGGAAAGGGCATTGTGATGTCACAATAGGGAAAACGGCATTGTGATATCACAATGGGGGAAATGGCATTGTGATGTCAGAATGGGGGAAAGGGCATTGTGATGTCACAATGCAGAAAACGGCATTGTGATGTCACAATGGGGGAAATGGCATTGTGATATCACAATGGGGGAAATGGCATTGTGATGTCACAATGGGGAAATGGCATTGTGATGTCACAATGGGTGAAATGGCATTGTGATGTCACAATGGGGGAAAGAGCATTGTGATGTCACAATAGGGAAAACGCCATTGTAATGTCACAATGGGGGAAATGGCATTGTGATGTCACAATGGGGGAAAGGGCATTGTGATGTCACAATGTGGAAAACGGCATTGTGATGTCACAATGGGGGAAAGGGCATTGCGATGTCACAATGGGGAAAACTGCATTGTGATGTCACAATGGGGGAAAGGGCATTGTGATGTCACAATGGGGAAAACGGCATTGTAATGTCACAATGGGGGAAATGGAATTGTGATGTCACAATGGGAAAAACAGCATTGTGATGTCACAATGGGGGAAACGGCATTGTGATATCACAATGGGGAAAGGGCATTGTGATGTCACAACGGAGGAAATGGCATTGTGATGTCACAATAGGGAAAACGGCATTGCGATGTCACAATGGGGGAAAGGGCATTGTGATGTCACAATGTGGTAAACTGCATTGTGATGTCACAATGGGGGGAAACGGCATTGTGATGTCACAATGGGGGAAATGGCATTGTGATGTCACAATGGGGGAAATGGCATTGTGATGTCACAATGGGGGGAATGGCATTGTGATGTCACAATGGGGGAAATGGCATTGTGATGTCACAATGGGGGAAATGGCATTGTGATGTCACAATGGGGGAAACGGCATTGTGATGTCACAATGGGGGAAATGGCATTGTGATGTCACAATGGGGGAAAGGGCATTGTGATGTCACAATGGGGTAAACTGCATTGTGATGTCACAATGGGGGAAAGGGCATTGTGATGTCACAATGCGGAAAACGGCATTGTGATGTCACAATGGGGGAAACTGCATTGTGATGTCACAATGGGGAAAACTGCATTGTGATGTCACAATGGGGGAAAATGCATTGTGATGTCACAATGTGGGAAATGGCATTGTGATGTCACAATAGGGAAAACAGCATTGTGATGTCACAATGGGGGAAAGGGCATTCTGATGTCACAATGTGGTTAACTGCATTGTGATGTCACAATGGGGGAAATGGCATTGTGATGTCACAATGGGGGAAATGGCATTGTGATGTCACAATGGGGAAAGGGCATTGTGATGTCACAATGGAGGAAATGGCATTGTGATGTCACAATAGGGAAACGGCATTGTGATGTCACAATGGGGGAAAGGGCATTGTGATGTCACAATGGGGTAAACTGCATTCTGATGTCACAATGGGGGAAACGGCATTGTGATGTCACAATGGGGGAAATGGCATTGTGATGTCACAATGGGGAAAGGGCATTGTGATGTCACAGTAGGGAAAACGGCATTGTGATGTCACAATGGGGGAAAGGGCATTGTGATGTCACAATGGGGTAAACTGCATTGTGATGTCACAATGGGGGAAACGGCATTGTGATGTCACAATGGGGGAAAGGGCATTGTGATGTCACAATGGGGTAAACTGCATTGTGATGTCACAATGGGGGAAACGGCATTGTGATGTCACAATGGGGGAAATGGCATTGTGATGTCACAATGGGGGAAAGGGCATTGTGATGTCACAATAGGGAAAACGGCATTGTGATGTCACAATGGGGGAAATGGCATTGTGATGTCACACTGGGGGAAATGGCATTGTGATGTCACAATGGGGTAAACTGCATTGTGTTGTCACAATGGGGCAACGACATTGTGATGTCACAATGGGGGAAATGGCATTGTGATGTCACAATGGGGGAAATGGCATTGTGATGTCACAATGGGGGAAAGGGCATTGTGATGTCACAATGGGGGAAACTGCATTGTGATGTCACAATGGGGAAAACTGCATTGTGATGTCACAATGGGGGAAAAGGCATTGTCATGTCACAATGTGGGAAATGGCATTGTGATGTCACAATAGGGAAAACAGCATTGTGATGTCACAATGGGGGAAAGGGCATTCTGATGTCACAATGTGGTTAACTGCATTGTGATGTCACAATGGGGGAAATGGCATTGTGATGTCACAATGGGGGAAATGGCATTGTGATGTCACAATGGGGAAAGGGCATTGTGATGTCACAATGGAGGAAATGGCATTGTGATGTCACAATAGGGAAACGGCATTGTGATGTCACAATGGGGGAAAGGGCATTGTGATGTCACAATGGGGTAAACTGCATTCTGATGTCACAATGGGGGAAAGGGCATTCTGATGTCACAATGTGGTTAACTGCATTGTGATGTCACAATGGGGGAAATGGCATTGTGATGTCACAATGGGGGAAATGGCATTGTGATGTCACAATGGGGAAAGGGCATTGTGATGTCACAATGGAGGAAATGGCATTGTGATGTCACAATAGGGAAACGGCATTGTGATGTCACAATGGGGGAAAGGGCATTGTGATGTCACAATGGGGTAAACTGCATTCTGATGTCACAATGGGGGAAACGGCATTGTGATGTCACAATGGGGGAAATGGCATTGTGATGTCACAATGGGGAAAGGGCATTGTGATGTCACAATGGGGTAAACTGCATTGTGATGTCACAATGGGGGAAAGGGCATTGTGATGTCACAATGGGGTAAACTGCATTGTGATGTCACAATGGGGAAATGGCATTGTGATGTCACAATGGGGGAAATGGCATTGTGATGTCACACTGGGGGAAATGGCATTGTGATGTCACAATGGGGAAAAGGGCATTGTGATGTCACAATGGGGAAAACGGCATTGTGATGTCACAATGGGGGAAAGGGCATTGTGATGTCACAATGGGGTAAACTGCATTCTGATGTCACAATGGGGGAAACGGCATTGTGATGTCACAATGGGGGAAAGGGCATTGTGATGTCACAATGGGGGAAAGGGCATTGTGATGTCACAATAGGGAAAACGGCATTGTGATATCACAATGGGGGAAATGGCATTGTGATGTCAGAATGGGGGAAAGGGCATTGTGATGTCACAATGCAGAAAACGGCATTGTGATGTCACAATGGGGGAAATGGCATTGTGATATCACAATGGGGGAAATGGCATTGTGATGTCACAATGGGGAAATGGCATTGTGATGTCACAATGGGTGAAATGGCATTGTGATGTCACAATGGGGGAAAGAGCATTGTGATGTCACAATAGGGAAAACGGCATTGTAATGTCACAATGGGGGAAATGGCATTGTGATGTCACAATGGGGGAAAGGGCATTGTGATGTCACAATGTGGAAAACGGCATTGTGATGTCACAATGGGGGAAAGGGCATTGCGATGTCACAATGGGGAAAACTGCATTGTGATGTCACAATGGGGGAAAGGGCATTGTGATGTCACAATGGGGAAAACGGCATTGTAATGTCACAATGGGGGAAATGGAATTGTGATGTCACAATGGGAAAAACAGCATTGTGATGTCACAATGGGGGAAACAGCATTGTGATATCACAATGGGGAAAGGGCATTGTGATGTCACAACGGAGGAAATGGCATTGTGATGTCACAATAGGGAAAACGTCATTGCGATGTCACAATGGGGGAAAGGGCATTGTGATGTCACAATGTGGTAAACTGCATTGTGATGTCACAATGGGGGAAACGGCATTGTGGTGTCACAATGGGGGAAATGGCATTGTGATGTCACAATGGGGGAAATGGCATTGTGATGTCACAATGGGGGGAATGGCATTGTGATGTCACAATGGGGGAAATGGCATTGTGATGTCACAATGGGGGAAATGGCATTGTGATGTCACAATGGGGGAAACGGCATTGTGATGTCACAATGGGGGAAATGGCATTGTGATGTCACAATGGGGGAAAGGGCATTGTGATGTCACAATGGGGTAAACTGCATTGTGATGTCACAATGGGGGAAATGGCATTGTGATGTCACAATGCGGAAAACGGCATTGTGATGTCACAATGGGGGAAACTGCATTGTGATGTCACAATGGGGAAAACTGCATTGTGATGTCACAATGGGGGAAAATGCATTGTGATGTCACAATGTGGGAAATGGCATTGTGATGTCACAATAGGGAAAACAGCATTGTGATGTCACAATGGGGGAAAGGGCATTCTGATGTCACAATGTGGTTAACTGCATTGTGATGTCACAATGGGGGAAATGGCATTGTGATGTCACAATGGGGGAAATGGCATTGTGATGTCACAATGGGGAAAGGGCATTGTGATGTCACAATGGAGGAAATGGCATTGTGATGTCACAATAGGGAAACGGCATTGTGATGTCACAATGGGGGAAAGGGCATTGTGATGTCACAATGGGGTAAACTGCATTCTGATGTCACAATGGGGGAAACGGCATTGTGATGTCACAATGGGGGAAATGGCATTGTGATGTCACAATGGGGAAAGGGCATTGTGATGTCACAGTAGGGAAAACGGCATTGTGATGTCACAATGGGGGAAAGGGCATTGTGATGTCACAATGGGGTAAACTGCATTGTGATGTCACAATGGGGGAAACGGCATTGTGATGTCACAATGGGGGAAAGGGCATTGTGATGTCACAATGGGGTAAACTGCATTGTGATGTCACAATGGGGGAAACGGCATTGTGATGTCACAATGGGGGAAATGGCATTGTGATGTCACAATGGGGGAAAGGGCATTGTGATGTCACAATAGGGAAAACGGCATTGTGATGTCACAATGGGGGAAATGGCATTGTGATGTCACACTGGGGGAAATGGCATTGTGATGTCACAATGGGGTAAACTGCATTGTGTTGTCACAATGGGGCAACGGCATTGTGATGTCACAATGGGGGAAATGGCATTGTGATGTCACAATGGGGGAAATGGCATTGTGATGTCACAATGGGGGAAAGGGCATTGTGATGTCACAATGGGGGAAACTGCATTGTGATGTCACAATGGGGAAAACTGCATTGTGATGTCACAATGGGGGAAAAGGCATTGTCATGTCACAATGTGGGAAATGGCATTGTGATGTCACAATAGGGAAAACAGCATTGTGATGTCACAATGGGGGAAAGGGCATTCTGATGTCACAATGTGGTTAACTGCATTGTGATGTCACAATGGGGGAAATGGCATTGTGATGTCACAATGGGGGAAATGGCATTGTGATGTCACAATGGGGAAAGGGCATTGTGATGTCACAATGGAGGAAATGGCATTGTGATGTCACAATAGGGAAACGGCATTGTGATGTCACAATGGGGGAAAGGGCATTGTGATGTCACAATGGGGTAAACTGCATTCTGATGTCACAATGGGGGAAAGGGCATTCTGATGTCACAATGTGGTTAACTGCATTGTGATGTCACAATGGGGGAAATGGCATTGTGATGTCACAATGGGGGAAATGGCATTGTGATGTCACAATGGGGAAAGGGCATTGTGATGTCACAATGGAGGAAATGGCATTGTGATGTCACAATAGGGAAACGGCATTGTGATGTCACAATGGGGGAAAGGGCATTGTGATGTCACAATGGGGTAAACTGCATTCTGATGTCACAATGGGGGAAACGGCATTGTGATGTCACAATGGGGGAAATGGCATTGTGATGTCACAATTGGGAAAGGGCATTGTGATGTCACAATGGGGTAAACTGCATTGTGATGTCACAATGGGGGAAAGGGCATTGTGATGTCACAATGGGGTAAACTGCATTGTGATGTCACAATGGGGAAATGGCATTGTGATGTCACAATGGGGGAAATGGCATTGTGATGTCACACTGGGGGAAATGGCATTGTGATGTCACAATGGGGAAAAGGGCATTGTGATGTCACAATGGGGAAAACGGCATTGTGATGTCACAATGGGGGAAAGGGCATTGTGATGTCACAATGGGGTAAACTGCATTCTGATGTCACAATGGGGGAAACGGCATTGTGATGTCACAATGGGGGAAAGGGCATTGTGATGTCACAATGGGGGAAAGGGCATTGTGATGTCACAATAGGGAAAACGGCATTGTGATATCACAATGGGGGAAATGGCATTGTGATGTCAGAATGGGGGAAAGGGCATTGTGATGTCACAATGCAGAAAACGGCATTGTGATGTCACAATGGGGGAAATGGCATTGTGATATCACAATGGGGGAAATGGCATTGTGATGTCACAATGGGGAAATGGCATTGTGATGTCACAATGGGTGAAATGGCATTGTGATGTCACAATGGGGGAAAGAGCATTGTGATGTCACAATAGGGAAAACGGCATTGTAATGTCACAATGGGGGAAATGGCATTGTGATGTCACAATGGGGGAAAGGGCATTGTGATGTCACAATGTGGAAAACGGCATTGTGATGTCACAATGGGGGAAAGGGCATTGCGATGTCACAATGGGGAAAACTGCATTGTGATGTCACAATGGGGGAAAGGGCATTGTGATGTCACAATGGGGAAAACGGCATTGTAATGTCACAATGGGGGAAATGGAATTGTGATGTCACAATGGGAAAAACAGCATTGTGATGTCACAATGGGGGAAACGGCATTGTGATATCACAATGGGGAAAGGGCATTGTGATGTCACAACGGAGGAAATGGCATTGTGATGTCACAATAGGGAAAACGGCATTGCGATGTCACAATGGGGGAAAGGGCATTGTGATGTCACAATGTGGTAAACTGCATTGTGATGTCACAATGGGGGAAACGGCATTGTGATGTCACAATGGGGGAAATGGCATTGTGATGTCACAATGGGGGAAATGGCATTGTGATGTCACAATGGGGGGAATGGCATTGTGATGTCACAATGGGGGAAATGGCATTGTGATGTCACAATGGGGGAAATGGCATTGTGATGTCACAATGGGGGAAACGGCATTGTGATGTCACAATGGGGGAAATGGCATTGTGATGTCACAATGGGGGAAAGGGCATTGTGATGTCACAATGGGGTAAACTGCATTGTGATGTCACAATGGGGGAAAGGGCATTGTGATGTCACAATGCGGAAAACGGCATTGTGATGTCACAATGGGGGAAACTGCATTGTGATGTCACAATGGGGAAAACTGCATTGTGATGTCACAATGGGGGAAAATGCATTGTGATGTCACAATGTGGGAAATGGCATTGTGATGTCACAATAGGGAAAACAGCATTGTGATGTCACAATGGGGGAAAGGGCATTCTGATGTCACAATGTGGTTAACTGCATTGTGATGTCACAATGGGGGAAATGGCATTGTGATGTCACAATGGGGGAAATGGCATTGTGATGTCACAATGGGGAAAGGGCATTGTGATGTCACAATGGAGGAAATGGCATTGTGATGTCACAATAGGGAAACGGCATTGTGATGTCACAATGGGGGAAAGGGCATTGTGATGTCACAATGGGGTAAACTGCATTCTGATGTCACAATGGGGGAAACGGCATTGTGATGTCACAATGGGGGAAATGGCATTGTGATGTCACAATGGGGAAAGGGCATTGTGATGTCACAGTAGGGAAAACGGCATTGTGATGTCACAATGGGGGAAAGGGCATTGTGATGTCACAATGGGGTAAACTGCATTGTGATGTCACAATGGGGGAAACGGCATTGTGATGTCACAATGGGGGAAAGGGCATTGTGATGTCACAATGGGGTAAACTGCATTGTGATGTCACAATGGGGGAAACGGCATTGTGATGTCACAATGGGGGAAATGGCATTGTGATGTCACAATGGGGGAAAGGGCATTGTGATGTCACAATAGGGAAAACGGCATTGTGATGTCACAATGGGGGAAATGGCATTGTGATGTCACACTGGGGGAAATGGCATTGTGATGTCACAATGGGGTAAACTGCATTGTGTTGTCACAATGGGGCAACGGCATTGTGATGTCACAATGGGGGAAATGGCATTGTGATGTCACAATGGGGGAAATGGCATTGTGATGTCACAATGGGGGAAAGGGCATTGTGATGTCACAATGGGGGAAAGCACATTGTGATGTCACAATGGGGAAAACTGCATTGTGATGTCACAATGGGGGAGAGGGCATTGTGATGTCACAATGGGGGAAAGGGCATTGTGATGTCACAATGGGGGAAATGGCATTGTGATGTCACAATGGGGGAAATGGCATTGTGATGTCACAATGGGGGAAATGGCATTGTGATGTCACAATGCGGAAAACGGCATTGTGATGTCACAATGGGGGAAACTGCATTGTGATGTCACAATGGGGAAAACTGCATTGTGATGTCACAATGGGGGAAAAGGCATTGTCATGTCACAATGTGGGAAATGGCATTGTGATGTCACAATAGGGAAAACAGCATTGTGATGTCACAATGGGGGAAAGGGCATTCTGATGTCACAATGTGGTTAACTGCATTGTGATGTCACAATGGGGGAAATGGCATTGTGATGTCACAATGGGGGAAATGGCATTGTGATGTCACAATGGGGAAAGGGCATTGTGATGTCACAATGGAGGAAATGGCATTGTGATGTCACAATGGGGAAAGGGCATTGTGATGTCACAGTAGGGAAAACGGCATTGTGATGTCACAATGGGGGAAAGGGCATTGTGATGTCACAATGGGGTAAACTGCATTGTGATGTCACAATGGGGGAAACGGCATTGTGATGTCACAATGGGGGAAAGGGCATTGTGATGTCACAATGGGGTAAACTGCATTGTGATGTCACAATGGGGAAACGGCATTGTGATGTCACAATGGGGGAAATGGCATTGTGATGTCACAATGGGGGGAAGGGCATTGTGATGTCACAATAGGGAAAACGGCATTGTGATGTCACAATGGGGGAAATGGCATTGTGATGTCACACTGGGGGAAATGGCATTGTGATGTCACAATGGGGTAAACTGCATTGTGTTGTCACAATGGGGCAACGGCATTGTGATGTCACAATGGGGGAAATGGCATTGTGATGTCACAATGGGGGAAAGGGCATTGTGATGTCACAATGGGGGAAAGCACATTGTGATGTCACAATGGGGAAAACTGCATTGTGATGTCACAATGGGGGAGAGGGCATTGTGATGTCACAATGGGGGAAAGGGCATTGTGATGTCACAATGGGGGAAAGGACATTGTGATGTCACAATGGGGGAAACGGCATTGTGATGTCCCAATGGGGAAAACGGCATTGTGATGTCACAATGGGGGAAAGGGCATTGTGATGTCACAATGGGGTAAACTGCATTGTGATGTCACAATGGGGGAAATGGCATTGTGATGTCACAATGGGGGAAATGGCATTGTGATGTCACACTGGGGGAAATAGCATTGTGATGTCACAATGGGGAAAAGGGCATTGTGATGTCACAATGGGAAAAAACGGCATTGTGATGTCACAATGGGGGAAAGGGCATTGTGATGTCACAATGGGGTAAACTGCATTGTGATGTCACAATGGGGGAAACGGCATTGTGATGTCACAATGGGGGAAAGGGCATTGTGATGTCACAATAGGGAAAACGGCATTGTGATGTCACAATGGGGGAAATGGCATTGTGATGTCACAATGGGGGAAAGGGCATTGTGATGTCACAATGGGGAAAATGGCATTGTGATGTCACAATGGGGGAAAGGGCATTGCGATGTCACAATGGGGAAAACTGCATTGTGATGTCAGAATGGGGGAAAGGGCATTGTGAAGTCACAATGCAGAAAACGGCATTGTGATGTCACAATGGGGGAAATGGCATTGTGATGTCACAATGGGGGAAACGGCATTGTGATGTCACAATGGGGGAAATGGCATTGTGATGTCACAATGGGGGAAAGGGCATTGTGATGTCACAATGGGGTAAACTGCATTGTGATGTCACAATGGGGGAAAGGGCATTGTGATGTCACAATGGGGTAAACTGCATTGTGATGTCACAATGGGGGAAATGGCATTGTGATGTCACAATGGGGGAAATGGCATTGTGATGTCACACTGGGGGAAATGGCATTGTGATGTCACAATGGGGAAAAGGGCATTGTGATGTCACAATGGGGAAAACGGCATTGTGATGTCACAATGGGGGAAAGGGCATTGTGATGTCACAATGGGGTAAACTGCATTCTGATGTCACAATGGGGGAAACGGCATTGTGATGTCACAATGGGGGAAATGGCATTGTGATGTCACAATGGGGAAAGGGCATTGTGATGTCACAGTAGGGAAAACGGCATTGTGATGTCACAATGGGGGAAATGGCATTGTGATGTCACAATGGGGGAAAGGGCATTGTGATGTCACAATGTGGAAAACGGCATTGTGATGTCACAATGGGGGAAAGGGCATTGCGATGTCACAATGGGGAAAACTGCATTGTGATGTCACAATGGGGGAAAGGGCATTGTGATGTCACAATGGGGAAAACGGCATTGTAATGTCACAATGGGGGAAATGGAATTGTGATGTCACAATGGGAAAAATAGCATTGTGATGTCACAATGGGGGAAACAGCATTGTGATATCACAATGGGGAAAGGGCATTGTGATGTCACAATGGAGGAAATGGCATTGTGGTGTCACAATAGGGAAAACGGCATTGCGATGTCACAATGGGGGAAAGGGCATTGTGATGTCACAATGTGGTAAACTGCATTGTGATGTCACAATGGGGGAAACGGCATTGTGATGTCACAATGGGGGAAATGGCATTGTGATGTCACAATGGGGGAAATGGCATTGTGATGTCACAATGGGGGAAATGGCATTGTGATGTCACAATGGGGGAAATGGCATTGTGATGTCACAATGGGGGAAATGGCATTGTGATGTCACAATGGGGGAAACGGCATTGTGATGTCACAATGGGGGAAATGGCATTGTGATGTCACAATGGGGGAAAGGGCATTGTGATGTCACAATGGGGTAAACTGCATTGTGATGTCACAATGGGGGAAAGGGCATTGTGATGTCACAATGCGGAAAACGGCATTGAGATGTCACAATGGGGGAAACTGCATTGTGATGTCACAATGGGGAAAACTGCATTGTGATGTCACAATGGGGGAAAAGGCATTGTGATGTCACAATGTGGGAAATGGCATTGTGATGTCACAATAGGGAAAACAGCATTGTGATGTCACAATGGGGGAAAGGGCATTCTGATGTCACAATGTGGTTAACTGCATTGTGATGTCACAATGGGGGAAATGGCATTGTGATGTCACAATGGGGGAAATGGCATTGTGATGTCACAATGGGGAAAGGGCATTGTGATGTCACAATGGAGGAAATGGCATTGTGATGTCACAATAGGGAAACGGCATTGTGATGTCACAATGGGGGAAAGGGCATTGCGATGTCACAATGGGGTAAACTGCATTCTGATGTCACAATGGGGGAAACGGCATTGTGATGTCACAATGGGGGAAATGGCATTGTGATGTCACAATGGGGAAAGGGCATTGTGATGTCACAGTAGGGAAAACGGCATTGTGATGTCACAATGGGGGAAAGGGCATTGTGATGTCACAATGGGGTAAACTGCATTGTGATGTCACAATGGGGGAAACGGCATTGTGATGTCACAATGGGGGAAAGGGCATTGTGATGTCACAATGGGGTAAACTGCATTGTGATGTCACAATGGGGGAAAGGGCATTGTGATGTCACAATGGGGTAAACTGCATTGTGATGTCACAATGGGGGAAACGGCATTGTGATGTCACAATGGGGGAAATGGCATTGTGATGTCACAATGGGGGAAAGGGCATTGTGATGTCACAATAGGGAAAACGGCATTGTGATGTCACAATGGGGGAAATGGCATTGTGATGTCACACTGGGGGGAATGGCATTGTGATGTCACAATGGGGTAAACTGCATTGTGTTGTCACAATGGGGCAACGGCATTGTGATGTCACAATGGGGGAAATGGCATTGTGATGTCACAATGGGGGAAAGGGCATTGTGATGTCACAATGGGGGAAAGCACATTGTGATGTCACAATGGGGAAAACTGCATTGTGATGTCACAATGGGGGAAAGGGCATTGTGATGTCACAATGGGGGAAAGGGCATTGTGATGTCACAATGGGGGAAAGGGCATTGTGATGTCACAATGGGGGAAAGGACATTGTGATGTCACAATGGGGGAAACGGCATTGTGATGTCCCAATGGGGAAACGGCATTGTGATGTCACAATGGGGGAAAGGGCATTGTGATGTCACAATGGGGAAAACTGCATTGTGATGTCACAATGGGGGAAAGGGCATTGTGATGTCACAATGGGGAAAACGGCATTGTAATGTCACAATGGGGGAAATGGAATTGTGATGTCACAATGGGAAAAACAGCATTGTGATGTCACAATGGGGGAAACGGCATTGTGATATCACAATGGGGAAAGGGCATTGTGATGTCACAATGGAGGAAATGGCATTGTGATGTCACAATAGGGAAAACGGCATTGCGATGTCACAATGGGGGAAAGGGCATTGTGATGTCACAATGTGGTAAACTGCATTGTGATGTCACAATGGGGGAAACGGCATTGTGATGTCACAATGGGGGAAATGGCATTGTGATGTCACAATGGGGGAAATGGCATTGTGATGTCACAATGGGGGAAATGGCATTGTGATGTCACAATGGGGGAAATGGCATTGTGATGTCACAATGGGGGAAATGGCATTGTGATGTCACAATGGGGGAAATGGCATTGTATGTCACAATGGGGGAAACGGCATTGTGATGTCACAATGGGGGAAATGGCATTGTGATGTCACAATGGGGGAAAGGGCATTCTGATGTTACAATGGGGTAAACTGCATTGTGATGTCACAATGGGGGAAAGGGCATTGTGATGTCACAATGCGGAAAACGGCATTGTGATGTCACAATGGGGGAAACTGCATTGTGATGTCACAATGGGGAAAACTGCATTGTGATGTCACAATGTGGGAAATGGCATTGTGATGTCACAATAGGGAAAACAGCATTGTGATGTCACAATGGGGGAAAGGGCATTCTGATGTCACAATGTGGTTAACTGCATTGTGATGTCACAATGGGGGAAATGGCATTGTGATGTCACAATGGGGGAAATGGCATTGTGATGTCACAATGGGGAAAGGGCATTGTGATGTCACAATGGAGGAAATGGCATTGTGATGTCACAATAGGGAAACGGCATTGTGATGTCACAATGGGGGAAAGGGCATTGTGATGTCACAATGGGGTAAACTGCATTCTGATGTCACAATGGGGGAAACGGCATTGTGATGTCACAATGGGGGAAATGGCATTGTGATGTCACAATGGGGAAAGGGCATTGTGATGTCACAATGGGGTAAACTGCATTGTGATGTCACAATGGGGGAAAGGGCATTGTGATGTCACAATGGGGTAAACTGCATTGTGATGTCACAATGGGGGAAATGGCATTGTGATGTCACAATGGGGGAAATGGCATTGTGATGTCACACTGGGGGAAATGGCATTGTGATGTCACAATGGGGAAAAGGGCATTGTGATGTCACAATGGGGAAAACGGCATTGTGATGTCACAATGGGGGAAACGGCATTGTGATGTCACAATGGGGGAAATGGCATTGTGATGTCACAATGGGGGAAATGGCATTGTGATGTCACAATGGGGGAAATGGCATTGTGATGTCACAATGGGGGAAATGGCATTGTGATGTCACAATGGGGGAAATGGCATTGTGATGTCACAATGGGGGAAATGGCATTGTATGTCACAATGGGGGAAACGGCATTGTGATGTCACAATGGGGGAAATGGCATTGTGATGTCACAATGGGGGAAAGGGCATTCTGATGTTACAATGGGGTAAACTGCATTGTGATGTCACAATGGGGGAAAGGGCATTGTGATGTCACAATGCGGAAAATGGCATTGTGATGTCACAATGGGGGAAACTGCATTGTGATGTCACAATGGGGAAAACTGCATTGTGATGTCACAATGTGGGAAATGGCATTGTGATGTCACAATAGGGAAAACAGCATTGTGATGTCACAATGGGGGAAAGGGCATTCTGATGTCACAATGTGGTTAACTGCATTGTGATGTCACAATGGGGGAAATGGCATTGTGATGTCACAATGGGGGAAATGGCATTGTGATGTCACAATGGGGAAAGGGCATTGTGATGTCACAATGGAGGAAATGGCATTGTGATGTCACAATAGGGAAACGGCATTGTGATGTCACAATGGGGGAAAGGGCATTGTGATGTCACAATGGGGTAAACTGCATTCTGATGTCACAATGGGGGAAACGGCATTGTGATGTCACAATGGGGGAAATGGCATTGTGATGTCACAATGGGGAAAGGGCATTGTGATGTCACAATGGGGTAAACTGCATTGTGATGTCACAATGGGGGAAAGGGCATTGTGATGTCACAATGGGGTAAACTGCATTGTGATGTCACAATGGGGGAAATGGCATTGTGATGTCACAATGGGGGAAATGGCATTGTGATGTCACACTGGGGGAAATGGCATTGTGATGTCACAATGGGGAAAAGGGCATTGTGATGTCACAATGGGGAAAACGGCATTGTGATGTCACAATGGGGGAAAGGGCATTGTGATGTCACAATGGGGTAAACTGCATTCTGATGTCACAATGGGGGAAACGGCATTGTGATGTCACAATGGGGGAAAGGGCATTGTGATGTCACAATGGGGGAAAGGGCATTGTGATGTCACAATAGGGAAAACGGCATTGTGATATCACAATGGGGGAAATGGCATTGTGATGTCACAATGGGGGAAAGGGCATTGTGATGTCACAATGGGGAAAATGGCATTGTGATGTCACAATGGGGGAAAGGGCATTGCGATGTCACAATGGGGAAAACTGCATTGTGATGTCAGAATGGGGGAAAGGGCATTGTGATGTCACAATGCAGAAAACGGCATTGTGATGTCACAATGGGGGAAATGGCATTGTGATGTCACAATGGGGGAAATGGCATTGTGATATCACAATGGGGGAAATGGCATTGTGATGTCACAATGGGGAAATGGCATTGTGATGTCACAATGGGTGAAATGGCATTGTGATGTCACAATGGGGGAAAGAGCATTGTGATGTCACAATAGGGAAAACGGCATTGTAATGTCACAATGGGGGAAATGGCATTGTGATGCCACAATGGGGGAAAGGGCATTGTGATGTCACAATGTGGAAAACGGCATTGTGATGTCACAATGGGGGAAAGGGTATTGCGATGTCACAATGGGGAAAACTGCATTGTGATGTCACAATGGGGGAAAGGGCATTGTGATGTCACAATGGGGAAAACGGCATTGTAATGTCACAATGGGGGAAATGGAATTGTGATGTCACAATGGGAAAAACAGCATTGTGATGTCACAATGGGGGAAACGGCATTGTGATATCACAATGGGGAAAGGGCATTGTGATGTCACAATGGAGGAAATGGCATTGTGATGTCACAATAGGGAAAACGGCATTGCAATGTCACAATGGGGGAAAGGGCATTGTGATGTCACAATGTGGTAAACTGCATTGTGATGTCACAATGGGGGAAACAGCATTGTGATGTCACAATGGGGGAAATGGCATTGTGATGTCACAATGGGGGAAACGGCATTGTGATGTCACAATGGGGGAAATGGCATTGTGATGTCACAATGGGGGAAATGGCATTGTGATGTCACAATGGGGGAAATGGCATTGTGATGTCACAATGGGGGAAATGGCATTGTGATGTCACAATGGGGGAAATGGCATTGTGATGTCACAATGGGGGAAACGGCATTGTGATGTCACAATGGGGGAAATGGCATTGTGATGTCACAATGGGGGAAAGGGCATTGTGATGTCACAATGGGGTAAACTGCATTGTGATGTCACAATGGGGGAAAGGGCATTGTGATGTCACAATGCGGAAAACGGCATTGTGATGTCACAATGGGGGAAACTGCATTGTGATGTCACAATGGGGAAAACTGCATTGTGATGTCACAATGTGGGAAATGGCATTGTGATGTCACAATAGGGAAAACAGCATTGTGATGTCACAATGGGGGAAAGGGCATTCTGATGTCACAATGTGGTTAACTGCATTGTGATGTCACAATGGGGGAAATGGCATTGTGATGTCACAATGGGGGAAATGGCATTGTGATGTCACAATGGGGGAAATGGCATTGTGATGTCACAATGGGGAAAGGGCATTGTGATGTCACAATGGAGGAAATGGCATTGTGATGTCACAATAGGGAAACGGCATTGTGATGTCACAATGGGGGAAAGGGCATTGTGATGTCACAATGGGGTAAACTGCATTCTGATGTCACAATGGGGGAAACGGCATTGTGATGTCACAATGGGGGAAATGGCATTGTGATGTCACAATGGGGAAAGGGCATTGTGATGTCACAGTAGGGAAAACGGCATTGTGATGTCACAATGGGGGAAAGGGCATTGTGATGTCACAATGGGGTAAACTGCATTGTGATGTCACAATGGGGGAAACGGCATTGTGATGTCACAATGGGGGAAAGGGCATTGTGATGTCACAATGGGGTAAACTGCATTGTGATGTCACAATGGGGGAAACGGCATTGTGATGTCACAATGGGGGAAATGGCATTGTGATGTCACAATGGGGGAAAGGGCATTGTGATGTCACAATAGGGAAAACGGCATTGTGATGTCACAATGGGGGAAATGGCATTGTGATGTCACAATGGGGGAAACGGCATTGTGATGTCACAATGGGGGAAATGGCATTGTGATGTCACAATGGGGGAAAGGGCATTGTGATGTCACAATGGGGTAAACTGCATTGTGATGTCACAATGGGGGAAAGGGCATTGTGATGTCACAATGCGGAAAACGGCATTGTGATGTCACAATGGGGGAAACTGCATTGTGATGTCACAATGGTGAAAACTGCATTGTGATGTCACAATGTGGGAAATGGCATTGTGATGTCACAATAGGGAAAACAGCATTGTGATGTCACAATGGGGGAAAGGGCATTCTGATGTCACAATGTGGTTAACTGCATTGTGATGTCACAATGGGGGAAATGGCATTGTGATGTCACAATGGGGGAAATGGCATTGTGATGTCACAATGGGGAAAGGGCATTGTGATGTCACAATGGAGGAAATGGCATTGTGATGTCACAATAGGGAAACGGCATTGTGATGTCACAATGGGGGAAAGGGCATTGTGATGTCACAATGGGGTAAACTGCATTCTGATGTCACAATGGGGGAAACGGCATTGTGATGTCACAATGGGGGAAATGGCATTGTGATGTCACAATGGGGAAAGGGCATTGTGATGTCACAGTAGGGAAAACGGCATTGTGATGTCACAATGGGGGAAAGGGCATTGTGATGTCACAATGGGGTAAACTGCATTGTGATGTCACAATGGGGGAAACGGCATTGTGATGTCACAATGGGGGAAAGGGCATTGTGATGTCACAATGGGGTAAACTGCATTGTGATGTCACAATGGGGAAACGGCATTGTGATGTCACAATGGGGGAAATGGCATTGTGATGTCACAATGGGGGAAAGGGCATTGTGATGTCACAATAGGGAAAACGGCATTGTGATGTCACAATGGGGGAAATGGCATTGTGATGTCACACTGGGGGAAATGGCATTGTGATGTCACAATGGGGTAAACTGCATTGTGTTGACACAATGGGGCAACGGCATTGTGATGTCACAATGGGGGAAATGGCATTGTGATGTCACAATGGGGGAAAGGGCATTGTGATGTCACAATGGGGGAAAGCACATTGTGATGTCACAATGGGGAAAACTGCATTGTGATGTCACAATGGGGGAGAGGGCATTGTGATGTCACAATGGGGGAAAGGGCATTGTGATGTCACAATGGGGGAAAGGACATTGTGATGTCACAATGGGGGAAACGGCATTGTGATGTCCCAATGGGGAAAACGGCATTGTGATGTCACAATGGGGGAAAGGGCATTGTGATGTCACAATGGGGGAAAGGACATTGTGATGTCACAATGGGGGAAAAGGCATTGCGATGTCACAATGGGGAAAACTGCATTGTGATGTCACAATGGGGGAAAGGGCATTGTGGTGTCACAATGGGGAAAACGGCATTGTAATGTCACAATGGGGGAAATGGAATTGTGATGTCACAATGGGAAAAACAGCATTGTGATGTCACAATGGGGGAAACGGCATTGTGATGTCACAATGGGGAAAGGGCATTGTGATGTCACAATGGAGGAAATGGCATTGTGATGTCACAATAGGGAAAACGGCATTGTGATGTCACAATGGGGGAAAGGGCATTGTGATGTCACAATGTGGTAAACTGCATTGTGATGTCACAATGGGGGAAACGGCATTGTGATGTCACAATGGGGGAAATGGCATTGTGATGTCACAATGGGGGAAATGGCATTGTGATGTCACAATGGGGGAAATGGCATTGTGATGTCACAATGGGGGAAATGGCATTGTGATGTCACAATGGGGGAAACGGCATTGTGATGTCACAATGGGGGAAACGGCATTGTGATGTCACAATGGGGGAAATGGCATTGTGATGTCACAATGGGGAAAGGGCATTGTGATGTCACAGTAGGGAAAACGGCATTGTGATGTCACAATGGGGGAAAGGGCATTGTGATGTCACAATGGGGAAAACTGCATTGTGATGTCACAATGTGGGAAATGGCATTGTGATGTCACAATAGGGAAAACAGCATTGTGATGTCACAATGGGGGAAAGGGCATTCTGATGTCACAATGTGGTTAACTGCATTGTGATGTCACAATGGGGGAAATGGCATTGTGATGTCACAATGGGGGAAATGGCATTGTGATGTCACAATGGGGAAAGGGCATTGTGATGTCACAATGGAGGAAATGGCATTGTGATGTCACAATAGGGAAACGGCATTGTGATGTCACAATGGGGGAAAGGGCATTGTGATGTCACAATGGGGTAAACTGCATTCTGATGTCACAATGGGGGAAACGGCATTGTGATGTCACAATGGGGGAAATGGCATTGTGATGTCACAATGGGGAAAGGGCATTGTGATGTCACAGTAGGGAAAACGGCATTGTGATGTCACAATGGGGGAAAGGGCATTGTGATGTCACAATGGGGTAAACTGCATTGTGATGTCACAATGGGGGAAACGGCATTGTGATGTCACAATGGGGGAAAGGGCATTGTGATGTCACAATGGGGTAAACTGCATTGTGATGTCACAATGGGGGAAACAGCATTGTGATGTCACAATGGGGGAAATGGCATTGTGATGTCACAATGGGGGAAAGGGCATTGTGATGTCACAATAGGGAAAACGGCATTGTGATGTCACAATGGGGGAAATGGCATTGTGATGTCACACTGGGGGAAATGGCATTGTGATGTCACAATGGGGTAAACTGCATTGTGTTGTCACAATGGGGCAACGGCATTGTGATGTCACAATGGGGGAAATGGCATTGTGATGTCACAATGGGGGAAACTGCATTGTGATGTCACAATGGGGGAGAGGGCATTGTGATGTCACAATGGGGGAAAGGGCATTGTGATGTCACAATGGGGGAAAGGACATTGTGATGTCACAATGGGGGAAACAGCATTGTGATGTCCCAATGGGGAAAACGGCATTGTGATGTCACAATGGGGGAAAGGGCATTGTGATGTCACAATGGGGTAAACTGCATTGTGATGTCACAATGGGGGAAATGGCATTGTGATGTCACAATGGGGGAAATGGCATTGTGATGTCACACTGGGGGAAATGGCATTGTGATGTCACAATGGGGAAAAGGGCATTGTGATGTCACAATGGGAAAAAACGGCATTGTGATGTCACAATGGGGGAAAGGGCATTGTGATGTCACAATGGGGTAAACTGCATTGTGATGTCACAATGGGGGAAACGGCATTGTGATGTCACAATGGGGGAAAGGGCATTGTGATGTCACAATAGGGAAAACGGCATTGTGATGTCACAATGGGGGAAATGGCATTGTGATGTCACAATGGGGGAAAGGGCATTGTGATGTCACAATGGGGAAAATGGCATTGTGATGTCACAATGGGGGAAAGGGCATTGCGATGTCACAATGGGGAAAACTGCATTGTGATGTCAGAATGGGGGAAAGGGCATTGTGAAGTCACAATGCAGAAAACGGCATTGTGATGTCACAATGGGGGAAATGGCATTGTGATGTCACAATGGGGGAAATGGCATTGTGATATCACAATGGGGGAAATGGCATTGTGATGTCACAATGGGGGAAATGGCATTGTGATGTCACAATGGGTGAAATGGCATTGTGATGTCACAATGGGGGAAAGAGCATTGTGATGTCACAATGGGGGAAAGAGCATTGTGATGTCACAATAGGGAAAACGGCATTGTAATGTCACAATGGGGGAAATGGCATTGTGATGTCACAATGTGGAAAACGGCATTGTGATGTCACAATGGGGGAAAGGGCATTGCGATGTCACAATGGGGAAAACTGCATTGTGATGTCACAATGGGGGAAAGGGCATTGTGGTGTCACAATGGGGAAAACGGCATTGTAATGTCACAATGGGGGAAATGGAATTGTGATGTCACAATGGGAAAAACAGCATTGTGATGTCACAATGGGGGAAACGGCATTGTGATATCACAATGGGGAAAGGGCATTGTGATGTCACAATGGAGGAAATGGCATTGTGATGTCACAATAGGGAAAACGGCATTGTGATGTCACAATGGGGGAAAGGGCATTGTGATGTCACAATGTGGTAAACTGCATTGTGATGTCACAATGGGGGAAACGGCATTGTGATGTCACAATGGGGGAAATGGCATTGTGATGTCACAATGGGGGAAATGGCATTGTGATGTCACAATGGGGGAAATGGCATTGTGATGTCACAATGGGGGAAATGGCATTGTGATGTCACAATGGGGGAAACGGCATTGTGATGTCACAATGGGGGAAACGGCATTGTGATGTCACAATGGGGGAAATGGCATTGTGATGTCACAATGGGGGAAAGGGCATTGTGATGTCACAATGGGGTAAACTGCATTGTGATGTCACAATGGGGGAAAGGGCATTGTGATGTCACAATGGGGTAAACTGCATTGTGATGTCACAATGGGGGAAATGGCATTGTGATGTCACAATGGGGGAAATGGCATTGTGATGTCACACTGGGGGAAATGGCATTGTGATGTCACAATGGGGAAAAGGGCATTGTGATGTCACAATGGGGAAAACGGCATTGTGATGTCACAATGGGGGAAAGGGCATTGTGATGTCACAATGGGGTAAACTGCATTCTGATGTCACAATGGGGGAAACGGCATTGTGATGTCACAATGGGGGAAATGGCATTGTGATGTCACAATGGGGAAAGGGCATTGTGATGTCACAGTAGGGAAAACGGCATTGTGATGTCACAATGGGGGAAATGGCATTGTGATGTCACAATGGGGGAAAGGGCATTGTGATGTCACAATGTGGAAAACGGCATTGTGATGTCACAATGGGGGAAAGGGCATTGCGATGTCACAATGGGGAAAACTGCATTGTGATGTCACAATGGGGGAAAGGGCATTGTGATGTCACAATGGGGAAAACGGCATTGTAATGTCACAATGGGGGAAATGGAATTGTGATGTCACAATGGGAAAAACAGCATTGTGATGTCACAATGGGGGAAACGGCATTGTGATATCACAATGGGGAAAGGGCATTGTGATGTCACAATGGAGGAAATGGCATTGTGGTGTCACAATAGGGAAAACGGCATTGCGATGTCACAATGGGGGAAAGGGTATTGTGATGTCACAATGTGGTAAACTGCATTGTGATGTCACAATGGGGGAAACGGCATTGTGATGTCACAATGGGGGAAATGGCATTGTGATGTCACAATGGGGGAAATGGCATTGTGATGTCACAATGGGGGAAATGGCATTGTGATGTCACAATGGGGGAAATGGCATTGTGATGTCACAATGGGGGAAATGGCATTGTGATGTCACAATGGGGGAAACGGCATTGTGATGTCACAATGGGGGAAATGGCATTGTGATGTCACAATGGGGGAAAGGGCATTGTGATGTCACAATGGGGTAAACTGCATTGTGATGTCACAATGGGGGAAAGGGCATTGTGATGTCACAATGCGGAAAACGGCATTGAGATGTCACAATGGGGGAAACTGCATTGTGATGTCACAATGGGGAAAACTGCATTGTGATGTCACAATGGGGGAAAAGGCATTGTGATGTCACAATGTGGGAAATGGCATTGTGATGTCACAATAGGGAAAACAGCATTGTGATGTCACAATGGGGGAAAGGGCATTCTGATGTCACAATGTGGTTAACTGCATTGTGATGTCACAATGGGGGAAATGGCATTGTGATGTCACAATGGGGGAAATGGCATTGTGATGTCACAATGGGGAAAGGGCATTGTGATGTCACAATGGAGGAAATGGCATTGTGATGTCACAATAGGGAAACGGCATTGTGATGTCACAATGGGGGAAAGGGCATTGTGATGTCACAATGGGGTAAACTGCATTCTGATGTCACAATGGGGGAAACGGCATTGTGATGTCACAATGGGGGAAATGGCATTGTGATGTCACAATGGGGAAAGGGCATTGTGATGTCACAGTAGGGAAAACGGCATTGTGATGTCACAATGGGGGAAAGGGCATTGTGATGTCACAATGGGGTAAACTGCATTGTGATGTCACAATGGGGGAAACGGCATTGTGATGTCACAATGGGGGAAAGGGCATTGTGATGTCACAATGGGGTAAACTGTATTGTGATGTCACAATGGGGGAAAGGGCATTGTGATGTCACAATGGGGTAAACTGCATTGTGATGTCACAATGGGGGAAACGGCATTGTGATGTCACAATGGGGGAAATGGCATTGTGATGTCACAATGGGGGAAAGGGCATTGTGATGTCACAATAGGGAAAACGGCATTGTGATGTCACAATGGGGGAAATGGCATTGTGATGTCACACTGGGGGGAATGGCATTGTGATGTCACAATGGGGTAAACTGCATTGTGTTGTCACAATGGGGCAACGGCATTGTGATGTCACAATAGGGGAAATGGCATTGTGATGTCACAATGGGGGAAAGGGCATTGTGATGTCACAATGGGGGAAAGCACATTGTGATGTCACAATGGGGAAAACTGCATTGTGATGTCACAATGGGGGAAAGGGCATTGTGATGTCACAATGGGGGAAAGGGCATTGTGATGTCACAATGGGGGAAAGGGCATTGTGATGTCACAATGGGGGAAAGGACATTGTGATGTCACAATGGGGGAAACGGCATTGTGATGTCCCAATGGGGAAACGGCATTGTGATGTCACAATGGGGGAAAGGGCATTGTGATGTCACAATGGGGAAAACTGCATTGTGATGTCACAATGGGGGAAAGGGCATTGTGATGTCACAATGGGGAAAACGGCATTGTAATGTCACAATGGGGGAAATGGAATTGTGATGTCACAATGGGAAAAACAGCATTGTGATGTCACAATGGGGGAAACGGCATTGTGATATCACAATGGGGAAAGGGCATTGTGATGTCACAATGGAGGAAATGGCATTGTGATGTCACAATAGGGAAAACGGCATTGCGATGTCACAATGGGGGAAAGGGCATTGTGATGTCACAATGTGGTAAACTGCATTGTGATGTCACAATGGGGGAAACGGCATTGTGATGTCACAATGGGGGAAATGGCATTGTGATGTCACAATGGGGGAAATGGCATTGTGATGTCACAATGGGGGAAATGGCATTGTGATGTCACAATGGGGGAAATGGCATTGTGATGTCACAATGGGGGAAATGGCATTGTGATGTCACAATGGGGGAAATGGCATTGTATGTCACAATGGGGGAAACGGCATTGTGATGTCACAATGGGGGAAATGGCATTGTGATGTCACAATGGGGGAAAGGGCATTCTGATGTTACAATGGGGTAAACTGCATTGTGATGTCACAATGGGGGAAAGGGCATTGTGATGTCACAATGCGGAAAACGGCATTGTGATGTCACAATGGGGGAAACTGCATTGTGATGTCACAATGGGGGAAACGGCATTGTGATATCACAATGGGGAAAGGGCATTGTGATGTCACAATGGAGGAAATGGCATTGTGATGTCACAATAGGGAAAACGGCATTGTGATGTCACAATGGGGGAAAGGGCATTGTGATGTCACAATGTGGTAAACTGCATTGTGATGTCACAATGGGGGAAACGGCATTGTGATGTCACAATGGAGGAAATGGCATTGTGATGTCACAATAGGGAAACGGCATTGTGATGTCACAATGGGGGAAAGGGCATTGTGATGTCACAATGGGGTAAACTGCATTCTGATGTCACAATGGGGGAAACGGCATTGTGATGTCACAATGGGGGAAATGGCATTGTGATGTCACAATGGGGAAAGGGCATTGTGATGTCACAGTAGGGAAAACGGCATTGTGATGTCACAATGGGGGAAAGGGCATTGTGATGTCACAATGGGGTAAACTGCATTGTGATGTCACAATGGGGGAAACGGCATTGTGATGTCACAATGGGGGAAAGGGCATTGTGATGTCACAATGGGGTAAACTGCATTGTGATGTCACAATGGGGGAAACGGCATTGTGATGTCACAATGGGGGAAATGGCATTGTGATGTCACAATGGGGGAAAGGGCATTGTGATGTCACAATAGGGAAAACGGCATTGTGATGTCACAATGGGGGAAATGGCATTGTGATGTCACACTGGGGGAAATGGCATTGTGATGTCACAATGGGGTAAACTGCATTGTGTTGTCACAATGGGGCAACGGCATTGTGATGTCACAATGGGGGAAATGGCATTGTGATGTCACAATGGGGGAAAGGGCATTGTGATGTCACAATGGGGGAAAGCACATTGTGATGTCACAATGGGGAAAACTGCATTGTGATGTCACAATGGGGGAGAGGGCATTGTGATGTCACAATGGGGGAAAGGGCATTGTGATGTCACAATGGGGGAAAGGACATTGTGATGTCACAATGGGGGAAACGGCATTGTGATGTCCCAATGGGGAAAACGGCATTGTGATGTCACAATGGGGGAAATGGCATTGTGATGTCACAATGGGGGAAATGGCATTGTGATGTCACAATGGGGGAAATGGCATTGTGATGTCACACTGGGGGAAATGGCATTGTGATGTCACAATGGGGAAAAGGGCATTGTGATGTCACAATGGGGAAAACGGCATTGTGATGTCACAATGGGGGAAAGGGCATTGTGATGTCACAATGGGGTAAACTGCATTCTGATGTCACAATGGGGGAAACGGCATTGTGATGTCACAATGGGGGAAATGGCATTGTGATGTCACAATGGGGAAAGGGCATTGTGATGTCACAGTAGGGAAAACGGCATTGTGATGTCACAATGGGGGAAATGGCATTGTGATGTCACAATGGGGGAAAGGGCATTGTGATGTCACAATGTGGAAAACGGCATTGTGATGTCACAATGGGGGAAAGGGCATTGCGATGTCACAATGGGGAAAACTGCATTGTGATGTCACAATGGGGGAAAGGGCATTGTGATGTCACAATGGGGAAAACGGCATTGTAATGTCACAATGGGGGAAATGGAATTGTGATGTCACAATGGGAAAAACAGCATTGTGATGTCACAATGGGGGAAACGGCATTGTGATATCACAATGGGGAAAGGGCATTGTGATGTCACAATGGAGGAAATGGCATTGTGGTGTCACAATAGGGAAAACGGCATTGCGATGTCACAATGGGGGAAAGGGCATTGTGATGTCACAATGTGGTAAACTGCATTGTGATGTCACAATGGGGGAAACGGCATTGTGATGTCACAATGGGGGAAATGGGATTGTGATGTCACAATGGGGGAAATGGCATTGTGATGTCACAATGGGGGAAATGGCATTGTGATGTCACAATGGGGGAAATGGCATTGTGATGTCACAATGGGGGAAACGGCATTGTGATGTCACAATGGGGGAAACGGCATTGTGATGTCACAATGGGGGAAATGGCATTGTGATGTCACAATGGGGGAAAGGGCATTGTGATGTCACAATGGGGTAAACTGCATTGTGATGTCACAATGGGGGAAAGGGCATTGTGATGTCACAATGCGGAAAACGGCATTGAGATGTCACAATGGGGGAAACTGCATTGTGATGTCACAATGGGGAAAACTGCATTGTGATGTCACAATGGGGGAAAAGGCATTGTGATGTCACAATGTGGGAAATGGCATTGTGATGTCACAATAGGGAAAACAGCATTGTGATGTCACAATGGGGGAAAGGGCATTCTGATGTCACAATGTGGTTAACTGCATTGTGATGTCACAATGGGGGAAATGGCATTGTGATGTCACAATGGGGGAAATGGCATTGTGATGTCACAATGGGGAAAGGACATTGTGATGTCACAATGGAGGAAATGGCATTGTGATGTCACAATAGGGAAACGGCATTGTGATGTCACAATGGGGGAAAGGGCATTGTGATGTCACAATGGGGTAAACTGCATTCTGATGTCACAATGGGGGAAACGGCATTGTGATGTCACAATGGGGGAAATGGCATTGTGATGTCACAATGGGGAAAGGGCATTGTGATGTCACAGTAGGGAAAACGGCATTGTGATGTCACAATGGGGGAAAGGGCATTGTGATGTCACAATGGGGTAAACTGCATTGTGATGTCACAATGGGGGAAACGGCATTGTGATGTCACAATGGGGGAAAGGGCATTGTGATGTCACAATGGGGTAAACTGCATTGTGATGTCACAATGGGGGAAAGGGCATTGTGATGTCACAATGGGGTAAACTGCATTGTGATGTCACAATGGGGGAAACGGCATTGTGATGTCACAATGGGGGAAATGGCATTGTGATGTCACAATGGGGGAAAGGGCATTGTGATGTCACAATAGGGAAAACGGCATTGTGATGTCACAATGGGGGAAATGGCATTGTGATGTCACACTGGGGGGAATGGCATTGTGATGTCACAATGGGGTAAACTGCATTGTGTTGTCACAATGGGGCAACGGCATTGTGATGTCACAATGGGGGAAATGGCATTGTGATGTCACAATGGGGGAAAGGGCATTGTGATGTCACAATGGGGGAAAGCACATTGTGATGTCACAATGGGGAAAACTGCATTGTGATGTCACAATGGGGGAAAGGGCATTGTGATGTCACAATGGGGGAAAGGGCATTGTGATGTCACAATGGGGGAAAGGACATTGTGATGTCACAATGGGGGAAACGGCATTGTGATGTCCCAATGGGGAAACGGCATTGTGATGTCACAATGGGGGAAAGGGCATTGTGATGTCACAATGGGGTAAACTGCATTGTGATGTCACAATGGGGGAAATGGCATTGTGATGTCACTATGGGGGAAATGGCATTGTGATGTCACACTGGGGGAAATGGCATTGTGATGTCACAATGGGGAAAAGGGCATTGTGATGTCCCAAATGGGAAAAAACGGCATTGTGATGTCACAATGGGGGAAAGGGCATTGTGATGTCACAATGGGGTAAACTGCATTGTGATGTCACAATGGGGGAAACGGCATTGTGATGTCACAATGGGGGAAAGGGCATTGTGATGTCACAATAGGGAAAACGGCATTGTGATGTCACAATGGGGGAAATGGCATTGTGATGTCACAATGGGGGAAAGGGCATTGTGATGTCACAATGTGGAAAACGGCATTGTGATGTCACAATGGGGGAAAGGGCATTGCGATGTCACAATGGGGAAAACTGCATTGTGATGTCACAATGGGGGAAAGGGCATTGTGATGTCACAATGGGGAAAACGGCATTGTAATGTCACAATGGGGGAAATGGAATTGTGATGTCACAATGGGAAAAACAGCATTGTGATGTCACAATGGGGGAAACGGCATTGTGATATCACAATGGGGAAAGGGCATTGTGATGTCACAATGGAGGAAATGGCATTGTGATGTCACAATAGGGAAAACGGCATTGCGATGTCACAATGGGGGAAAGGGCATTGTGATGTCACAATGTGGTAAACTGCATTGTGATGTCACAATGGGGGAAACGGCATTGTGATGTCACAATGGGGGAAATGGCATTGTGATGTCACAATGGGGGAAATGGCATTGTGATGTCACAATGGGGGAAATGGCATTGTGATGTCACAATGGGGGAAATGGCATTGTCATGTCACAATGGGGGAAATGGCATTGTGATGTCACAATGGGGGAAATGGCATTGTATGTCACAATGGGGGAAACGGCATTGTGATGTCACAATGGGGGAAATGGCATTGTGATGTCACAATGGGGGAAAGGGCATTGTGATGTCACAATGGGGTAAACTGCATTGTGATGTCACAATGGGGGAAAGGGCATTGTGATGTCACAATGCGGAAAACGGCATTGTGATGTCACAATGGGGGAAACTGCATTGTGATGTCACAATGGGGAAAACTGCATTGTGATGTCACAATGTGGGAAATGGCATTGTGATGTCACAATAGGGAAAACAGCATTGTGATGTCACAATGGGGGAAAGGGCATTCTGATGTCACAATGTGGTTAACTGCATTGTGATGTCACAATGGGGGAAATGGCATTGTGATGTCACAATGGGGGAAATGGCATTGTGATGTCACAATGGGGAAAGGGCATTGTGATGTCACAATGGAGGAAATGGCATTGTGATGTCACAATAGGGAAACGGCATTGTGATGTCACAATGGGGGAAAGGGCATTGTGATGTCACAATGGGGTAAACTGCATTCTGATGTCACAATGGGGGAAACGGCATTGTGATGTCACAATGGGGGAAATGGCATTGTGATGTCACAATGGGGAAAGGGCATTGTGATGTCACAATGGGGTAAACTGCATTGTGATGTCACAATGGGGGAAAGGGCATTGTGATGTCACAATGGGGTAAACTGCATTGTGATGTCACAATGGGGAAATGGCATTGTGATGTCACAATGGGGGAAATGGCATTGTGATGTCACACTGGGGGAAATGGCATTGTGATGTCACAATGGGGAAAAGGGCATTGTGATGTCACAATGGGGAAAACGGCATTGTGATGTCACAATGGGGGAAAGGGCATTGTGATGTCACAATGGGGTAAACTGCATTGTGATGTCACAATGGGGGAAGAACGGCATTGTGATGTCACAATGGGGGAAACGGCATTGTGATGTCACAATGGGGGAAATGGCATTGTGATGTCACAATGGGGGAAATGGCATTGTGATGTCACAATGGGGGAAATGGCATTGTGATGTCACAATGGGGGAAATGGCATTGTGATGTCACAATGGGGGAAATGGCATTGTGATGTCACAATGGGGGAAACGGCATTGTGATGTCACAATGGGGGAAATGGCATTGTGATGTCACAATGGGGGAAAGGGCATTGTGATGTCACAATGGGGTAAACTGCATTGTGATGTCACAATGGGGGAAAGGGCATTGTGATGTCACAATGCGGAAAACGGCATTGAGATGTCACAATGGGGGAAACTGCATTGTGATGTCACAATGGGGAAAACTGCATTGTGATGTCACAATGGGGGAAAAGGCATTGTGATGTCACAATGTGGGAAATGGCATTGTGATGTCACAATAGGGAAAACAGCATTGTGATGTCACAATGGGGGAAAGGGCATTCTGATGTCACAATGTGGTTAACTGCATTGTGATGTCACAATGGGGGAAATGGCATTGTGATGTCACAATGGGGGAAATGGCATTGTGATGTCACAATGGGGAAAGGGCATTGTGATGTCACAATGGAGGAAATGGCATTGTGATGTCACAATAGGGAAACGGCATTGTGATGTCACAATGGGGGAAAGGGCATTGTGATGTCACAATGGGGTAAACTGCATTCTGATGTCACAATGGGGGAAACGGCATTGTGATGTCACAATGGGGGAAATGGCATTGTGATGTCACAATGGGGAAAGGGCATTGTGATGTCACAGTAGGGAAAACGGCATTGTGATGTCACAATGGGGGAAAGGGCATTGTGATGTCACAATGGGGTAAACTGCATTGTGATGTCACAATGGGGGAAACGGCATTGTGATGTCACAATGGGGGAAAGGGCATTGTGATGTCACAATGGGGTAAACTGTATTGTGATGTCACAATGGGGGAAAGGGCATTGTGATGTCACAATGGGGTAAACTGCATTGTGATGTCACAATGGGGGAAACGGCATTGTGATGTCACAATGGGGGAAATGGCATTGTGATGTCACAATGGGGGAAAGGGCATTGTGATGTCACAATAGGGAAAACGGCATTGTGATGTCACAATGGGGGAAATGGCATTGTGATGTCACACTGGGGGGAATGGCATTGTGATGTCACAATGGGGTAAACTGCATTGTGTTGTCACAATGGGGCAACGGCATTGTGATGTCACAATAGGGGAAATGGCATTGTGATGTCACAATGGGGGAAAGGGCATTGTGATGTCACAATGGGGGAAAGCACATTGTGATGTCACAATGGGGAAAACTGCATTGTGATGTCACAATGGGGGAAAGGGCATTGTGATGTCACAATGGGGGAAAGGGCATTGTGATGTCACAATGGGGGAAAGGGCATTGTGATGTCACAATGGGGGAAAGGACATTGTGATGTCACAATGGGGGAAACGGCATTGTGATGTCCCAATGGGGAAACGGCATTGTGATGTCACAATGGGGGAAAGGGCATTGTGATGTCACAATGGGGAAAACTGCATTGTGATGTCACAATGGGGGAAAGGGCATTGTGATGTCACAATGGGGAAAACGGCATTGTAATGTCACAATGGGGGAAATGGAATTGTGATGTCACAATGGGAAAAACAGCATTGTGATGTCACAATGGGGGAAACGGCATTGTGATATCACAATGGGGAAAGGGCATTGTGATGTCACAATGGAGGAAATGGCATTGTGATGTCACAATAGGGAAAACGGCATTGCGATGTCACAATGGGGGAAAGGGCATTGTGATGTCACAATGTGGTAAACTGCATTGTGATGTCACAATGGGGGAAACGGCATTGTGATGTCACAATGGGGGAAATGGCATTGTGATGTCACAATGGGGGAAATGGCATTGTGATGTCACAATGGGGGAAATGGCATTGTGATGTCACAATGGGGGAAATGGCATTGTGATGTCACAATGGGGGAAATGGCATTGTGATGTCACAATGGGGGAAATGGCATTGTATGTCACAATGGGGGAAACGGCATTGTGATGTCACAATGGGGGAAATGGCATTGTGATGTCACAATGGGGGAAAGGGCATTCTGATGTTACAATGGGGTAAACTGCATTGTGATGTCACAATGGGGGAAAGGGCATTGTGATGTCACAATGCGGAAAACGGCATTGTGATGTCACAATGGGGGAAACTGCATTGTGATGTCACAATGGGGGAAACGGCATTGTGATATCACAATGGGGAAAGGGCATTGTGATGTCACAATGGAGGAAATGGCATTGTGATGTCACAATAGGGAAAACGGCATTGTGATGTCACAATGGGGGAAAGGGCATTGTGATGTCACAATGTGGTAAACTGCATTGTGATGTCACAATGGGGGAAACGGCATTGTGATGTCACAATGGAGGAAATGGCATTGTGATGTCACAATAGGGAAACGGCATTGTGATGTCACAATGGGGGAAAGGGCATTGTGATGTCACAATGGGGTAAACTGCATTCTGATGTCACAATGGGGGAAACGGCATTGTGATGTCACAATGGGGGAAATGGCATTGTGATGTCACAATGGGGAAAGGGCATTGTGATGTCACAGTAGGGAAAACGGCATTGTGATGTCACAATGGGGGAAAGGGCATTGTGATGTCACAATGGGGTAAACTGCATTGTGATGTCACAATGGGGGAAACGGCATTGTGATGTCACAATGGGGGAAAGGGCATTGTGATGTCACAATGGGGTAAACTGCATTGTGATGTCACAATGGGGGAAACGGCATTGTGATGTCACAATGGGGGAAATGGCATTGTGATGTCACAATGGGGGAAAGGGCATTGTGATGTCACAATAGGGAAAACGGCATTGTGATGTCACAATGGGGGAAATGGCATTGTGATGTCACACTGGGGGAAATGGCATTGTGATGTCACAATGGGGTAAACTGCATTGTGTTGTCACAATGGGGCAACGGCATTGTGATGTCACAATGGGGGAAATGGCATTGTGATGTCACAATGGGGGAAAGGGCATTGTGATGTCACAATGGGGGAAAGCACATTGTGATGTCACAATGGGGAAAACTGCATTGTGATGTCACAATGGGGGAGAGGGCATTGTGATGTCACAATGGGGGAAAGGGCATTGTGATGTCACAATGGGGGAAAGGACATTGTGATGTCACAATGGGGGAAACGGCATTGTGATGTCCCAATGGGGAAAACGGCATTGTGATGTCACAATGGGGGAAATGGCATTGTGATGTCACAATGGGGGAAATGGCATTGTGATGTCACACTGGGGGAAATGGCATTGTGATGTCACAATGGGGAAAAGGGCATTGTGATGTCACAATGGGAAAAAACGGCATTGTGATGTCACAATGGGGGAAAGGGCATTGTGATGTCACAATGGGGTAAACTGCATTGTGATGTCACAATGGGGGAAACGGCATTGTGATGTCACAATGGGGGAAAGGGCATTGTGATGTCACAATAGGGAAAACGGCATTGTGATGTCACCATGGGGGAAATGGCATTGTGATGTCACAATGGGGGAAAGGGCATTGTGATGTCACAATGGGGAAAATGGCATTGTGATGTCACAATGGGGGAAAGGGCATTGCGATGTCACAATGGGGAAAACTGCATTGTGATGTCAGAATGGGGGAAAGGGCATTGTGATGTCACAATGCAGAAAACGGCATTGTGATGTCACAATGGGGGAAATGGCATTGTGATGTCACAATGGGGGAAATGGCATTGTGATATCACAATGGGGGAAATGGCATTGTGATGTCACAATGGGGGAAATGGCATTGTGATGTCACAATGGGTGAAATGGCATTGTGATGTCACAATGGGGGAAAGAGCATTGTGATGTCACAATGGGGGAAAGAGCATTGTGATGTCACAATAGGGAAAACGGCATTGTAATGTCACAATGGGGGAAATGGCATTGTGATGTCACAATGGGGGAAAGGGCATTGTGATGTCACAATGTGGAAAACGGCATTGTGATGTCACAATGGGGGAAAGGGCATTGCGATGTCACAATGGGGAAAACTGCATTGTGATGTCACAATGGGGGAATGGGCATTGTGGTGTCACAATGGGGAAAACGGCATTGTAATGTCACAATGGGGGAAATGGAATTGTGATGTCACAATGGGAAAAACAGCATTGTGATGTCACAATGGGGGAAACGGCATTGTGATATCACAATGGGGAAAGGGCATTGTGATGTCACAATGGAGGAAATGGCATTGTGATGTCACAATAGGGAAAACGGCATTGTGATGTCACAATGGGGGAAAGGGCATTGTGATGTCACAATGTGGTAAACTGCATTGTGATGTCACAATGGGGGAAACGGCATTGTGATGTCACAATGGGGGAAATGGCATTGTGATGTCACAATGGGGGAAATGGCATTGTGATGTCACAATGGGGGAAATGGCATTGTGATGTCACAATGGGGGAAATGGCATTGTGATGTCACAATGGGGGAAACGGCATTGTGATGTCACAATGGGGGAAACGGCATTGTGATGTCACAATGGGGGAAATGGCATTGTGATGTCACAATGGGGGAAAGGGCATTGTGATGTCACAATGGGGTAAACTGCATTGTGATGTCACAATGGGGGAAAGGGCATTGTGATGTCACAATGGGGTAAACTGCATTGTGATGTCACAATGGGGGAAATGGCATTGTGATGTCACAATGGGGGAAATGGCATTGTGATGTCACACTGGGGGAAATGGCATTGTGATGTCACAATGGGGAAAAGGGCATTGTGATGTCACAATGGGGAAAACGGCATTGTGATGTCACAATGGGGGAAAGGGCATTGTGATGTCACAATGGGGTAAACTGCATTCTGATGTCACAATGGGGGAAACGGCATTGTGATGTCACAATGGGGGAAATGGCATTGTGATGTCACAATGGGGAAAGGGCATTGTGATGTCACAGTAGGGAAAACGGCATTGTGATGTCACAGTAGGGAAAACGGCATTGTGATGTCACAATGGGGGAAATGGCATTGTGATGTCACAATGGGGGAAAGGGCATTGTGATGTCACAATGTGGAAAACGGCATTGTGATGTCACAATGGGGGAAAGGGCATTGCGATGTCACAATGGGGAAAACTGCATTGTGATGTCACAATGGGGGAAAGGGCATTGTGATGTCACAATGGGGAAAACGGCATTGTAATGTCACAATGGGGGAAATGGAATTGTGATGTCACAATGGGAAAAACAGCATTGTGATGTCACAATGGGGGAAACGGCATTGTGATATCACAATGGGGAAAGGGCATTGTGATGTCACAATGGAGGAAATGGCATTGTGGTGTCACAATAGGGAAAACGGCATTGCGATGTCACAATGGGGGAAAGGGCATTGTGATGTCACAATGTGGTAAACTGCATTGTGATGTCACAATGGGGGAAACGGCATTGTGATGTCACAATGGGGGAAATGGCATTGTGATGTCACAATGGGGGAAATGGCATTGTGATGTCACAATGGGGGAAATGGCATTGTGATGTCACAATGGGGGAAATGGCATTGTGATGTCACAATGGGGGAAACGGCATTGTGATGTCACAATGGGGGAAACGGCATTGTGATGTCACAATGGGGGAAATGGCATTGTGATGTCACAATGGGGGAAAGGGCATTGTGATGTCACAATGGGGTAAACTGCATTGTGATGTCACAATGGGGGAAAGGGCATTGTGATGTCACAATGCGGAAAACGGCATTGAGATGTCACAATGGGGGAAACTGCATTGTGATGTCACAATGGGGAAAACTGCATTGTGATGTCACAATGGGGGAAAAGGCATTGTGATGTCACAATGTGGGAAATGGCATTGTGATGTCACAATAGGGAAAACAGCATTGTGATGTCACAATGGGGGAAAGGGCATTCTGATGTCACAATGTGGTTAACTGCATTGTGATGTCACAATGGGGGAAATGGCATTGTGATGTCACAATGGGGGAAATGGCATTGTGATGTCACAATGGGGAAAGGGCATTGTGATGTCACAATGGAGGAAATGGCATTGTGATGTCACAATAGGGAAACGGCATTGTGATGTCACAATGGGGGAAAGGGCATTGTGATGTCACAATGGGGTAAACTGCATTCTGATGTCACAATGGGGGAAACGGCATTGTGATGTCACAATGGGGGAAATGGCATTGTGATGTCACAATGGGGAAAGGGCATTGTGATGTCACAGTAGGGAAAACGGCATTGTGATGTCACAATGGGGGAAAGGGCATTGTGATGTCACAATGGGGTAAACTGCATTGTGATGTCACAATGGGGGAAACGGCATTGTGATGTCACAATGGGGGAAAGGGCATTGTGATGTCACAATGGGGTAAACTGCATTGTGATGTCACAATGGGGGAAAGGGCATTGTGATGTCACAATGGGGTAAACTGCATTGTGATGTCACAATGGGGGAAACGGCATTGTGATGTCACAATGGGGGAAATGGCATTGTGATGTCACAATGGGGGAAAGGGCATTGTGATGTCACAATAGGGAAAACGGCATTGTGATGTCACAATGGGGGAAATGGCATTGTGATGTCACACTGGGGGGAATGGCATTGTGATGTCACAATGGGGTAAACTGCATTGTGTTGTCACAATGGGGCAACGGCATTGTGATGTCACAATGGGGGAAATGGCATTGTGATGTCACAATGGGGGAAAGGGCATTGTGATGTCACAATGGGGGAAAGCACATTGTGATGTCACAATGGGGAAAACTGCATTGTGATGTCACAATGGGGGAAAGGGCATTGTGATGTCACAATGGGGGAAAGGGCATTGTGATGTCACAATGGGGGAAAGGACATTGTGATGTCACAATGGGGGAAACGGCATTGTGATGTCCCAATGGGGAAACGGCATTGTGATGTCACAATGGGGGAAAGGGCATTGTGATGTCACAATGGGGTAAACTGCATTGTGATGTCACAATGGGGGAAATGGCATTGTGATGTCACTATGGGGGAAATGGCATTGTGATGTCACACTGGGGGAAATGGCATTGTGATGTCACAATGGGGAAAAGGGCATTGTGATGTCACAATGGGAAAAAACGGCATTGTGATGTCACAATGGGGGAAAGGGCATTGTGATGTCACAATGGGGTAAACTGCATTGTGATGTCACAATGGGGGAAACGGCATTGTGATGTCACAATGGGGGAAAGGGCATTGTGATGTCACAATAGGGAAAACGGCATTGTGATGTCACAATGGGGGAAATGGCATTGTTATGTCACAATGGGGGAAAGGGCATTGTGATGTCACAATGTGGAAAACGGCATTGTGATGTCACAATGGGGGAAAGGGCATTGCGATGTCACAATGGGGAAAACTGCATTGTGATGTCACAATGGGGGAAAGGGCATTGTGATGTCACAATGGGGAAAACGGCATTGTAATGTCACAATGGGGGAAATGGAATTGTGATGTCACAATGGGAAAAACAGCATTGTGATGTCACAATGGGGGAAACGGCATTGTGATATCACAATGGGGAAAGGGCATTGTGATGTCACAATGGAGGAAATGGCATTGTGATGTCACAATAGGGAAAACGGCATTGCGATGTCACAATGGGGGAAAGGGCATTGTGATGTCACAATGTGGTAAACTGCATTGTGATGTCACAATGGGGGAAACGGCATTGTGATGTCACAATGGGGGAAATGGCATTGTGATGTCACAATGGGGGAAATGGCATTGTGATGTCACAATGGGGGAAATGGCATTGTGATGTCACAATGGGGGAAATGGCATTGTCATGTCACAATGGGGGAAATGGCATTGTGATGTCACAATGGGGGAAATGGCATTGTATGTCACAATGGGGGAAACGGCATTGTGATGTCACAATGGGGGAAATGGCATTGTGATGTCACAATGGGGGAAAGGGCATTGTGATGTCACAATGGGGTAAACTGCATTGTGATGTCACAATGGGGGAAAGGGCATTGTGATGTCACAATGCGGAAAACGGCATTGTGATGTCACAATGGGGGAAACTGCATTGTGATGTCACAATGGGGAAAACTGCATTGTGATGTCACAATGTGGGAAATGGCATTGTGATGTCACAATAGGGAAAACAGCATTGTGATGTCACAATGGGGGAAAGGGCATTCTGATGTCACAATGTGGTTAACTGCATTGTGATGTCACAATGGGGGAAATGGCATTGTGATGTCACAATGGGGGAAATGGCATTGTGATGTCACAATGGGGAAAGGGCATTGTGATGTCACAATGGAGGAAATGGCATTGTGATGTCACAATAGGGAAACGGCATTGTGATGTCACAATGGGGGAAAGGGCATTGTGATGTCACAATGGGGTAAACTGCATTCTGATGTCACAATGGGGGAAACGGCATTGTGATGTCACAATGGGGGAAATGGCATTGTGATGTCACAATGGGGAAAGGGCATTGTGATGTCACAATGGGGTAAACTGCATTGTGATGTCACAATGGGGGAAAGGGCATTGTGATGTCACAATGGGGTAAACTGCATTGTGATGTCACAATGGGGAAATGGCATTGTGATGTCACAATGGGGGAAATGGCATTGTGATGTCACACTGGGGGAAATGGCATTGTGATGTCACAATGGGGAAAAGGGCATTGTGATGTCACAATGGGGAAAACGGCATTGTGATGTCACAATGGGGGAAAGGGCATTGTGATGTCACAATGGGGTAAACTGCATTCTGATGTCACAATGGGGGAAACGGCATTGTGATGTCACAATCGGGGAAAGGGCATTGTGATGTCACAATGTGGGAAAGGGCATTGTGATGTCACAATAGGGAAAACGGCATTGTGATATCACAATGGGGGAAATGGCATTGTGATGTCACAATGGGGGAAAGGGCATTGTGATGTCACAATGGGGAAAATGGCATTGTGATGTCACAATGGGGGAAAGGGCATTGCGATGTCACAATGGGGAAAACTGCATTGTGATGTCAGAATGGGGGAAAGGGCATTGTGATGTCACAATGCAGAAAACGGCATTGTGATGTCACAATGGGGGAAATGGCATTGTGATGTCACAATGGGGGAAATGGCATTGTGATATCACAATGGGGGAAATGGCATTGTGATGTCACAATGGGGAAATGGCATTGTGATGTCACAATGGGTGAAATGGCATTGTGATGTCACAATGGGGGAAAGAGCATTGTGATGTCACAATAGGGAAAACAGCATTGTAATGTCACAATGGGGGAAATGGCATTGTGATGTCACAATGGGGGAAACGGCATTGTGATGTCACAATGGGGGAAATGGCATTGTGATGTCACAATGGGGGAAAGGGCATTGTGATGTCACAATGGGGTAAACTGCATTGTGATGTCACAATGGGGGAAAGGGCATTGTGATGTCACAATGCGGAAAACGGCATTGAGATGTCACAATGGGGGAAACTGCATTGTGATGTCACAATGGGGAAAACTGCATTGTGATGTCACAATGGGGGAAAAGGCATTGTGATGTCACAATGTGGGAAATGGCATTGTGATGTCACAATAGGGAAAACAGCATTGTGATGTCACAATGGGGGAAAGGGCATTCTGATGTCACAATGTGGTTAACTGCATTGTGATGTCACAATGGGGGAAATGGCATTGTGATGTCACAATGGGGGAAATGGCATTGTGATGTCACAATGGGGAAAGGGCATTGTGATGTCACAATGGAGGAAATGGCATTGTGATGTCACAATAGGGAAACGGCATTGTGATGTCACAATGGGGGAAAGGGCATTGTGATGTCACAATGGGGTAAACTGCATTCTGATGTCACAATGGGGGAAACGGCATTGTGATGTCACAATGGGGGAAATGGCATTGTGATGTCACAATGGGGAAAGGGCATTGTGATGTCACAGTAGGGAAAACGGCATTGTGATGTCACAATGGGGGAAAGGGCATTGTGATGTCACAATGGGGTAAACTGCATTGTGATGTCACAATGGGGGAAACGGCATTGTGATGTCACAATGGGGGAAAGGGCATTGTGATGTCACAATGGGGTAAACTGCATTGTGATGTCACAATGGGGGAAAGGGCATTGTGATGTCACAATGGGGTAAACTGCATTGTGATGTCACAATGGGGGAAACGGCATTGTGATGTCACAATGGGGGAAATGGCATTGTGATGTCACAATGGGGGAAAGGGCATTGTGATGTCACAATAGGGAAAACGGCATTGTGATGTCACAATGGGGGAAATGGCATTGTGATGTCACACTGGGGGGAATGGCATTGTGATGTCACAATGGGGTAAACTGCATTGTGTTGTCACAATGGGGCAACGGCATTGTGATGTCACAATGGGGGAAATGGCATTGTGATGTCACAATGGGGGAAAGGGCATTGTGATGTCACAATGGGGGAAAGCACATTGTGATGTCACAATGGGGAAAACTGCATTGTGATGTCACAATGGGGGAAAGGGCATTGTGATGTCACAATGGGGGAAAGGGCATTGTGATGTCACAATGGGGGAAAGGACATTGTGATGTCACAATGGGGGAAACGGCATTGTGATGTCCCAATGGGGAAACGGCATTGTGATGTCACAATGGGGGAAAGGGCATTGTGATGTCACAATGGGGTAAACTGCATTGTGATGTCACAATGGGGGAAATGGCATTGTGATGTCACTATGGGGGAAATGGCATTGTGATGTCACACTGGGGGAAATGGCATTGTGATGTCACAATGGGGAAAAGGGCATTGTGATGTCACAATGGGAAAAAACGGCATTGTGATGTCACAATGGGGTAAAGGGCATTGTGATGTCACAATGGGGTAAACTGCATTGTGATGTCACAATGGGGGAAACGGCATTGTGATGTCACAATGGGGGAAAGGGCATTGTGATGTCACAATAGGGAAAACGGCATTGTGATGTCACAATGGGGGAAATGGCATTGTGATGTCACAATGGGGGAAAGGGCATTGTGATGTCACAATGTGGAAAACGGCATTGTGATGTCACAATGGGGGAAAGGGCATTGCGATGTCACAATGGGGAAAACTGCATTGTGATGTCACAATGGGGGAAAGGGCATTGTGATGTCACAATGGGGAAAACGGCATTGTAATGTCACAATGGGGGAAATGGAATTGTGATGTCACAATGGGAAAAACAGCATTGTGATGTCACAATGGGGGAAACGGCATTGTGATATCACAATGGGGAAAGGGCATTGTGATGTCACAATGGAGGAAATGGCATTGTGATGTCACAATAGGGAAAACGGCATTGCGATGTCACAATGGGGGAAAGGGCATTGTGATGTCACAATGTGGTAAACTGCATTGTGATGTCACAATGGGGGAAACGGCATTGTGATGTCACAATGGGGGAAATGGCATTGTGATGTCACAATGGGGGAAATGGCATTGTGATGTCACAATGGGGGAAATGGCATTGTGATGTCACAATGGGGGAAATGGCATTGTCATGTCACAATGGGGGAAATGGCATTGTGATGTCACAATGGGGGAAATGGCATTGTATGTCACAATGGGGGAAACGGCATTGTGATGTCACAATGGGGGAAATGGCATTGTGATGTCACAATGGGGGAAAGGGCATTGTGATGTCACAATGGGGTAAACTGCATTGTGATGTCACAATGGGGGAAAGGGCATTGTGATGTCACAATGCGGAAAACGGCATTGTGATGTCACAATGGGGGAAACTGCATTGTGATGTCACAATGGGGAAAACTGCATTGTGATGTCACAATGTGGGAAATGGCATTGTGATGTCACAATAGGGAAAACAGCATTGTGATGTCACAATGGGGGAAAGGGCATTCTGATGTCACAATGTGGTTAACTGCATTGTGATGTCACAATGGGGGAAATGGCATTGTGATGTCACAATGGGGGAAATGGCATTGTGATGTCACAATGGGGAAAGGGCATTGTGATGTCACAATGGAGGAAATGGCATTGTGATGTCACAATAGGGAAACGGCATTGTGATGTCACAATGGGGGAAAGGGCATTGTGATGTCACAATGGGGTAAACTGCATTCTGATGTCACAATGGGGGAAACGGCATTGTGATGTCACAATGGGGGAAATGGCATTGTGATGTCACAATGGGGAAAGGGCATTGTGATGTCACAATGGGGTAAACTGCATTGTGATGTCACAATGGGGGAAAGGGCATTGTGATGTCACAATGGGGTAAACTGCATTGTGATGTCACAATGGGGAAATGGCATTGTGATGTCACAATGGGGGAAATGGCATTGTGATGTCACACTGGGGGAAATGGCATTGTGATGTCACAATGGGGAAAAGGGCATTGTGATGTCACAATGGGGAAAACGGCATTGTGATGTCACAATGGGGGAAAGGGCATTGTGATGTCACAATGGGGTAAACTGCATTCTGATGTCACAATGGGGGAAACGGCATTGTGATGTCACAATGGGGGAAAGGGCATTGTGATGTCACAATGGGGGAAAGGGCATTGTGATGTCACAATAGGGAAAACGGCATTGTGATATCACAATGGGGGAAATGGCATTGTGATGTCAGAATGGGGGAAAGGGCATTGTGATGTCACAATGCAGAAAACGGCATTGTGATGTCACAATGGGGGAAATGGCATTGTGATATCACAATGGGGGAAATGGCATTGTGATGTCACAATGGGGAAATGGCATTGTGATGTCACAATGGGTGAAATGGCATTGTGATGTCACAATGGGGGAAAGAGCATTGTGATGTCACAATAGGGAAAACGGCATTGTAATGTCACAATGGGGGAAATGGCATTGTGATGTCACAATGGGGGAAAGGGCATTGTGATGTCACAATGTGGAAAACGGCATTGTGATGTCACAATGGGGGAAAGGGCATTGCGATGTCACAATGGGGAAAACTGCATTGTGATGTCACAATGGGGGAAAGGGCATTGTGATGTCACAATGGGGAAAACGGCATTGTAATGTCACAATGGGGGAAATGGAATTGTGATGTCACAATGGGAAAAACAGCATTGTGATGTCACAATGGGGGAAACGGCATTGTGATATCACAATGGGGAAAGGGCATTGTGATGTCACAACGGAGGAAATGGCATTGTGATGTCACAATAGGGAAAACGGCATTGCGATGTCACAATGGGGGAAAGGGCATTGTGATGTCACAATGTGGTAAACTGCATTGTGATGTCACAATGGGGGAAACGGCATTGTGATGTCACAATGGGGGAAATGGCATTGTGATGTCACAATGGGGGAAATGGCATTGTGATGTCACAATGGGGGGAATGGCATTGTGATGTCACAATGGGGGAAATGGCATTGTGATGTCACAATGGGGGAAATGGCATTGTGATGTCACAATGGGGGAAACGGCATTGTGATGTCACAATGGGGGAAATGGCATTGTGATGTCACAATGGGGGAAAGGGCATTGTGATGTCACAATGGGGTAAACTGCATTGTGATGTCACAATGGGGGAAAGGGCATTGTGATGTCACAATGCGGAAAACGGCATTGTGATGTCACAATGGGGGAAACTGCATTGTGATGTCACAATGGGGAAAACTGCATTGTGATGTCACAATGGGGGAAAATGCATTGTGATGTCACAATGTGGGAAATGGCATTGTGATGTCACAATAGGGAAAACAGCATTGTGATGTCACAATGGGGGAAAGGGCATTCTGATGTCACAATGTGGTTAACTGCATTGTGATGTCACAATGGGGGAAATGGCATTGTGATGTCACAATGGGGGAAATGGCATTGTGATGTCACAATGGGGAAAGGGCATTGTGATGTCACAATGGAGGAAATGGCATTGTGATGTCACAATAGGGAAACGGCATTGTGATGTCACAATGGGGGAAAGGGCATTGTGATGTCACAATGGGGTAAACTGCATTCTGATGTCACAATGGGGGAAACGGCATTGTGATGTCACAATGGGGGAAATGGCATTGTGATGTCACAATGGGGAAAGGGCATTGTGATGTCACAGTAGGGAAAACGGCATTGTGATGTCACAATGGGGGAAAGGGCATTGTGATGTCACAATGGGGTAAACTGCATTGTGATGTCACAATGGGGGAAACGGCATTGTGATGTCACAATGGGGGAAAGGGCATTGTGATGTCACAATGGGGTAAACTGCATTGTGATGTCACAATGGGGGAAACGGCATTGTGATGTCACAATGGGGGAAATGGCATTGTGATGTCACAATGGGGGAAAGGGCATTGTGATGTCACAATAGGGAAAACGCCATTGTGATGTCACAATGGGGGAAATGGCATTGTGATGTCACACTGGGGGAAATGGCATTGTGATGTCACAATGGGGTAAACTGCATTGTGTTGTCACAATGGGGCAACGGCATTGTGATGTCACAATGGGGGAAATGGCATTGTGATGTCACAATGGGGGAAATGGCATTGTGATGTCACAATGGGGGAAAGGGCATTGTGATGTCACAATGGGGGAAAGCACATTGTGATGTCACAATGGGGAAAACTGCATTGTGATGTCACAATGGGGGAGAGGGCATTGTGATGTCACAATGGGGGAAAGGGCATTGTGATGTCACAATGGGGGAAATGGCATTGTGATGTCACAATGGGGGAAATGGCATTGTGATGTCACAATGGGGGAAATGGCATTGTGATGTCACAATGCGGAAAACGGCATTGTGATGTCACAATGGGGGAAACTGCATTGTGATGTCACAATGGGGAAAACTGCATTGTGATGTCACAATGGGGGAAAAGGCATTGTCATGTCACAATGTGGGAAATGGCATTGTGATGTCACAATAGGGAAAACAGCATTGTGATGTCACAATGGGGGAAAGGGCATTCTGATGTCACAATGTGGTTAACTGCATTGTGATGTCACAATGGGGGAAATGGCATTGTGATGTCACAATGGGGGAAATGGCATTGTGATGTCACAATGGGGAAAGGGCATTGTGATGTCACAATGGAGGAAATGGCATTGTGATGTCACAATAGGGAAACGGCATTGTGATGTCACAATGGGGGAAAGGGCATTGTGATGTCACAATGGGGTAAACTGCATTCTGATGTCACAATGGGGGAAAGGGCATTCTGATGTCACAATGTGGTTAACTGCATTGTGATGTCACAATGGGGGAAATGGCATTGTGATGTCACAATGGGGGAAATGGCATTGTGATGTCACAATGGGGAAAGGGCATTGTGATGTCACAATGGAGGAAATGGCATTGTGATGTCACAATAGGGAAACGGCATTGTGATGTCACAATGGGGGAAAGGGCATTGTGATGTCACAATGGGGTAAACTGCATTCTGATGTCACAATGGGGGAAACGGCATTGTGATGTCACAATGGGGGAAATGGCATTGTGATGTCACAATGGGGAAAGGGCATTGTGATGTCACAATGGGGTAAACTGCATTGTGATGTCACAATGGGGGAAAGGGCATTGTGATGTCACAATGGGGTAAACTGCATTGTGATGTCACAATGGGGAAATGGCATTGTGATGTCACAATGGGGGAAATGGCATTGTGATGTCACACTGGGGGAAATGGCATTGTGATGTCACAATGGGGAAAAGGGCATTGTGATGTCACAATGGGGAAAACGGCATTGTGATGTCACAATGGGGGAAAGGGCATTGTGATGTCACAATGGGGTAAACTGCATTCTGATGTCACAATGGGGGAAACGGCATTGTGATGTCACAATGGGGGAAAGGGCATTGTGATGTCACAATGGGGGAAAGGGCATTGTGATGTCACAATAGGGAAAACGGCATTGTGATATCACAATGGGGGAAATGGCATTGTGATGTCAGAATGGGGGAAAGGGCATTGTGATGTCACAATGCAGAAAACGGCATTGTGATGTCACAATGGGGGAAATGGCATTGTGATATCACAATGGGGGAAATGGCATTGTGATGTCACAATGGGGAAATGGCATTGTGATGTCACAATGGGTGAAATGGCATTGTGATGTCACAATGGGGGAAAGAGCATTGTGATGTCACAATAGGGAAAACGGCATTGTAATGTCACAATGGGGGAAATGGCATTGTGATGTCACAATGGGGGAAAGGGCATTGTGATGTCACAATGTGGAAAACGGCATTGTGATGTCACAATGGGGGAAAGGGCATTGCGATGTCACAATGGGGAAAACTGCATTGTGATGTCACAATGGGGGAAAGGGCATTGTGATGTCACAATGGGGAAAACGGCATTGTAATGTCACAATGGGGGAAATGGAATTGTGATGTCACAATGGGAAAAACAGCATTGTGATGTCACAATGGGGGAAACGGCATTGTGATATCACAATGGGGAAAGGGCATTGTGATGTCACAACGGAGGAAATGGCATTGTGATGTCACAATAGGGAAAACGGCATTGCGATGTCACAATGGGGGAAAGGGCATTGTGATGTCACAATGTGGTAAACTGCATTGTGATGTCACAATGGGGGAAACGGCATTGTGATGTCACAATGGGGGAAATGGCATTGTGATGTCACAATGGGGGAAATGGCATTGTGATGTCACAATGGGGGGAATGGCATTGTGATGTCACAATGGGGGAAATGGCATTGTGATGTCACAATGGGGGAAATGGCATTGTGATGTCACAATGGGGGAAATGGCATTGTGATGTCACAATGGGGGAAATGGCATTGTGATGTCACAATGGGGGAAATGGCATTGTCATGTCACAATGGGGGAAATGGCATTGTGATGTCACAATGGGGGAAATGGCATTGTATGTCACAATGGGGGAAACGGCATTGTGATGTCACAATGGGGGAAATGGCATTGTGATGTCACAATGGGGGAAAGGGCATTGTGATGTCACAATGGGGTAAACTGCATTGTGATGTCACAATGGGGGAAAGGGCATTGTGATGTCACAATGCGGAAAACGGCATTGTGATGTCACAATGGGGGAAACTGCATTGTGATGTCACAATGGGGAAAACTGCATTGTGATGTCACAATGTGGGAAATGGCATTGTGATGTCACAATAGGGAAAACAGCATTGTGATGTCACAATGGGGGAAAGGGCATTCTGATGTCACAATGTGGTTAACTGCATTGTGATGTCACAATGGGGGAAATGGCATTGTGATGTCACAATGGGGGAAATGGCATTGTGATGTCACAATGGGGAAAGGGCATTGTGATGTCACAATGGAGGAAATGGCATTGTGATGTCACAATAGGGAAACGGCATTGTGATGTCACAATGGGGGAAAGGGCATTGTGATGTCACAATGGGGTAAACTGCATTCTGATGTCACAATGGGGGAAACGGCATTGTGATGTCACAATGGGGGAAATGGCATTGTGATGTCACAATGGGGAAAGGGCATTGTGATGTCACAATGGGGTAAACTGCATTGTGATGTCACAATGGGGGAAAGGGCATTGTGATGTCACAATGGGGTAAACTGCATTGTGATGTCACAATGGGGAAATGGCATTGTGATGTCACAATGGGGGAAATGGCATTGTGATGTCACACTGGGGGAAATGGCATTGTGATGTCACAATGGGGAAAAGGGCATTGTGATGTCACAATGGGGAAAACGGCATTGTGATGTCACAATGGGGGAAAGGGCATTGTGATGTCACAATGGGGTAAACTGCATTCTGATGTCACAATGGGGGAAACGGCATTGTGATGTCACAATGGGGGAAAGGGCATTGTGATGTCACAATGGGGGAAAGGGCATTGTGATGTCACAATAGGGAAAACGGCATTGTGATATCACAATGGGGGAAATGGCATTGTGATGTCAGAATGGGGGAAAGGGCATTGTGATGTCACAATGCAGAAAACGGCATTGTGATGTCACAATGGGGGAAATGGCATTGTGATATCACAATGGGGGAAATGGCATTGTGATGTCACAATGGGGAAATGGCATTGTGATGTCACAATGGGTGAAATGGCATTGTGATGTCACAATGGGGGAAAGAGCATTGTGATGTCACAATAGGGAAAACGGCATTGTAATGTCACAATGGGGGAAATGGCATTGTGATGTCACAATGGGGGAAAGGGCATTGTGATGTCACAATGTGGAAAACGGCATTGTGATGTCACAATGGGGGAAAGGGCATTGCGATGTCACAATGGGGAAAACTGCATTGTGATGTCACAATGGGGGAAAGGGCATTGTGATGTCACAATGGGGAAAACGGCATTGTAATGTCACAATGGGGGAAATGGAATTGTGATGTCACAATGGGAAAAACAGCATTGTGATGTCACAATGGGGGAAACGGCATTGTGATATCACAATGGGGAAAGGGCATTGTGATGTCACAACGGAGGAAATGGCATTGTGATGTCACAATAGGGAAAACGGCATTGCGATGTCACAATGGGGGAAAGGGCATTGTGATGTCACAATGTGGTAAACTGCATTGTGATGTCACAATGGGGGAAACGGCATTGTGATGTCACAATGGGGGAAATGGCATTGTGATGTCACAATGGGGGAAATGGCATTGTGATGTCACAATGGGGGGAATGGCATTGTGATGTCACAATGGGGGAAATGGCATTGTGATGTCACAATGGGGGAAATGGCATTGTGATGTCACAATGGGGGAAACGGCATTGTGATGTCACAATGGGGGAAATGGCATTGTGATGTCACAATGGGGGAAAGGGCATTGTGATGTCACAATGGGGTAAACTGCATTGTGATGTCACAATGGGGGAAAGGGCATTGTGATGTCACAATGCGGAAAACGGCATTGTGATGTCACAATGGGGGAAACTGCATTGTGATGTCACAATGGGGAAAACTGCATTGTGATGTCACAATGGGGGAAAATGCATTGTGATGTCACAATGTGGGAAATGGCATTGTGATGTCACAATAGGGAAAACAGCATTGTGATGTCACAATGGGGGAAAGGGCATTCTGATGTCACAATGTGGTTAACTGCATTGTGATGTCACAATGGGGGAAATGGCATTGTGATGTCACAATGGGGGAAATGGCATTGTGATGTCACAATGGGGAAAGGGCATTGTGATGTCACAATGGAGGAAATGGCATTGTGATGTCACAATAGGGAAACGGCATTGTGATGTCACAATGGGGGAAAGGGCATTGTGATGTCACAATGGGGTAAACTGCATTCTGATGTCACAATGGGGGAAACGGCATTGTGATGTCACAATGGGGGAAATGGCATTGTGATGTCACAATGGGGAAAGGGCATTGTGATGTCACAGTAGGGAAAACGGCATTGTGATGTCACAATGGGGGAAAGGGCATTGTGATGTCACAATGGGGTAAACTGCATTGTGATGTCACAATGGGGGAAACGGCATTGTGATGTCACAATGGGGGAAAGGGCATTGTGATGTCACAATGGGGTAAACTGCATTGTGATGTCACAATGGGGGAAACGGCATTGTGATGTCACAATGGGGGAAATGGCATTGTGATGTCACAATGGGGGAAAGGGCATTGTGATGTCACAATAGGGAAAACGGCATTGTGATGTCACAATGGGGGAAATGGCATTGTGATGTCACACTGGGGGAAATGGCATTGTGATGTCACAATGGGGTAAACTGCATTGTGTTGTCACAATGGGGCAACGGCATTGTGATGTCACAATGGGGGAAATGGCATTGTGATGTCACAATGGGGGAAATGGCATTGTGATGTCACAATGGGGGAAAGGGCATTGTGATGTCACAATGGGGGAAAGCACATTGTGATGTCACAATGGGGAAAACTGCATTGTGATGTCACAATGGGGGAGAGGGCATTGTGATGTCACAATGGGGGAAAGGGCATTGTGATGTCACAATGGGGGAAATGGCATTGTGATGTCACAATGGGGGAAATGGCATTGTGATGTCACAATGGGGGAAATGGCATTGTGATGTCACAATGCGGAAAACGGCATTGTGATGTCACAATGGGGGAAACTGCATTGTGATGTCACAATGGGGAAAACTGCATTGTGATGTCACAATGGGGGAAAAGGCATTGTCATGTCACAATGTGGGAAATGGCATTGTGATGTCACAATAGGGAAAACAGCATTGTGATGTCACAATGGGGGAAAGGGCATTCTGATGTCACAATGTGGTTAACTGCATTGTGATGTCACAATGGGGGAAATGGCATTGTGATGTCACAATGGGGGAAATGGCATTGTGATGTCACAATGGGGAAAGGGCATTGTGATGTCACAATGGAGGAAATGGCATTGTGATGTCACAATAGGGAAACGGCATTGTGATGTCACAATGGGGGAAAGGGCATTGTGATGTCACAATGGGGTAAACTGCATTCTGATGTCACAATGGGGGAAAGGGCATTCTGATGTCACAATGTGGTTAACTGCATTGTGATGTCACAATGGGGGAAATGGCATTGTGATGTCACAATGGGGGAAATGGCATTGTGATGTCACAATGGGGAAAGGGCATTGTGATGTCACAATGGAGGAAATGGCATTGTGATGTCACAATAGGGAAACGGCATTGTGATGTCACAATGGGGGAAAGGGCATTGTGATGTCACAATGGGGTAAACTGCATTCTGATGTCACAATGGGGGAAACGGCATTGTGATGTCACAATGGGGGAAATGGCATTGTGATGTCACAATGGGGAAAGGGCATTGTGATGTCACAATGGGGTAAACTGCATTGTGATGTCACAATGGGGGAAAGGGCATTGTGATGTCACAATGGGGTAAACTGCATTGTGATGTCACAATGGGGAAATGGCATTGTGATGTCACAATGGGGGAAATGGCATTGTGATGTCACACTGGGGGAAATGGCATTGTGATGTCACAATGGGGAAAAGGGCATTGTGATGTCACAATGGGGAAAACGGCATTGTGATGTCACAATGGGGGAAAGGGCATTGTGATGTCACAATGGGGTAAACTGCATTCTGATGTCACAATGGGGGAAACGGCATTGTGATGTCACAATGGGGGAAAGGGCATTGTGATGTCACAATGGGGGAAAGGGCATTGTGATGTCACAATAGGGAAAACGGCATTGTGATATCACAATGGGGGAAATGGCATTGTGATGTCAGAATGGGGGAAAGGGCATTGTGATGTCACAATGCAGAAAACGGCATTGTGATGTCACAATGGGGGAAATGGCATTGTGATATCACAATGGGGGAAATGGCATTGTGATGTCACAATGGGGAAATGGCATTGTGATGTCACAATGGGTGAAATGGCATTGTGATGTCACAATGGGGGAAAGAGCATTGTGATGTCACAATAGGGAAAACGGCATTGTAATGTCACAATGGGGGAAATGGCATTGTGATGTCACAATGGGGGAAAGGGCATTGTGATGTCACAATGTGGAAAACGGCATTGTGATGTCACAATGGGGGAAAGGGCATTGCGATGTCACAATGGGGAAAACTGCATTGTGATGTCACAATGGGGGAAAGGGCATTGTGATGTCACAATGGGGAAAACGGCATTGTAATGTCACAATGGGGGAAATGGAATTGTGATGTCACAATGGGAAAAACAGCATTGTGATGTCACAATGGGGGAAACGGCATTGTGATATCACAATGGGGAAAGGGCATTGTGATGTCACAACGGAGGAAATGGCATTGTGATGTCACAATAGGGAAAACGGCATTGCGATGTCACAATGGGGGAAAGGGCATTGTGATGTCACAATGTGGTAAACTGCATTGTGATGTCACAATGGGGGAAACGGCATTGTGATGTCACAATGGGGGAAATGGCATTGTGATGTCACAATGGGGGAAATGGCATTGTGATGTCACAATGGGGGGAATGGCATTGTGATGTCACAATGGGGGAAATGGCATTGTGATGTCACAATGGGGGAAATGGCATTGTGATGTCACAATGGGGGAAATGGCATTGTGATGTCACAATGGGGAAAGGGCATTGTGATGTCACAATGGAGGAAATGGCATTGTGATGTCACAATAGGGAAACGGCATTGTGATGTCACAATGGGGGAAAGGGCATTGTGATGTCACAATGGGGTAAACTGCATTCTGATGTCACAATGGGGGAAACGGCATTGTGATGTCACAATGGGGGAAATGGCATTGTGATGTCACAATGGGGAAAGGGCATTGTGATGTCACAATGGGGGAAAGGGCATTGTGATGTCACAATGGGGTAAACTGCATTGTGATGTCACAATGGGGGAAACGGCATTGTGATGTCACAATGGGGGAAAGGGCATTGTGATGTCACAATGGGGTAAACTGCATTGTGATGTCACAATGGGGGAAACGGCATTGTGATGTCACAATGGGGGAAATGGCATTGTGATGTCACAATGGGGGAAAGGGCATTGTGATGTCACAATAGGGAAAACGGCATTGTGATGTCACAATGGGGGAAATGGCATTGTGATGTCACACTGGGGGAAATGGCATTGTGATGTCACAATGGGGTAAACTGCATTGTGTTGTCACAATGGGGCAACGGCATTGTGATGTCACAATGGGGGAAATGGCATTGTGATGTCACAATGGGGGAAATGGCATTGTGATGTCACAATGGGGGAAAGGGCATTGTGATGTCACAATGGGGGAAAGCACATTGTGATGTCACAATGGGGAAAACTGCATTGTGATGTCACAATGGGGGAGAGGGCATTGTGATGTCACAATGGGGGAAAGGGCATTGTGATGTCACAATGGGGGAAATGGCATTGTGATGTCACAATGGGGGAAATGGCATTGTGATGTCACAATGGGGGAAATGGCATTGTGATGTCACAATGCGGAAAACGGCATTGTGATGTCACAATGGGGGAAACTGCATTGTGATGTCACAATGGGGAAAACTGCATTGTGATGTCACAATGGGGGAAAAGGCATTGTCATGTCACAATGTGGGAAATGGCATTGTGATGTCACAATAGGGAAAACAGCATTGTGATGTCACAATGGGGGAAAGGGCATTCTGATGTCACAATGTGGTTAACTGCATTGTGATGTCACAATGGGGGAAATGGCATTGTGATGTCACAATGGGGGAAATGGCATTGTGATGTCACAATGGGGAAAGGGCATTGTGATGTCACAATGGAGGAAATGGCATTGTGATGTCACAATAGGGAAACGGCATTGTGATGTCACAATGGGGGAAAGGGCATTGTGATGTCACAATGGGGTAAACTGCATTCTGATGTCACAATGGGGGAAACGGCATTGTGATGTCACAATGGGGGAAATGGCATTGTGATGTCACAATGGGGAAAGGGCATTGTGATGTCACAGTAGGGAAAACGGCATTGTGATGTCACAATGGGGGAAAGGGCATTGTGATGTCACAATGGGGTAAACTGCATTGTGATGTCACAATGGGGGAAACGGCATTGTGATGTCACAATGGGGGAAAGGGCATTGTGATGTCACAATGGGGTAAACTGCATTGTGATGTCACAATGGGGAAACGGCATTGTGATGTCACAATGGGGGAAATGGCATTGTGATGTCACAATGGGGGAAAGGGCATTGTGATGTCACAATAGGGAAAACGGCATTGTGATGTCACAATGGGGGAAATGGCATTGTGATGTCACAATGGGGGAAAGGGCATTGTGATGTCACAATGGGGGAAAGCACATTGTGATGTCACAATGGGGAAAACTGCATTGTGATGTCACAATGGGGGAGAGGGCATTGTGATGTCACAATGGGGGAAAGGGCATTGTGATGTCACAATGGGGGAAAGGACATTGTGATGTCACAATGGGGGAAACGGCATTGTGATGTCCCAATGGGGAAAACGGCATTGTGATGTCACAATGGGGGAAAGGGCATTGTGATGTCACAATGGGGTAAACTGCATTGTGATGTCACAATGGGGGAAATGGCATTGTGATGTCACAATGGGGGAAATGGCATTGTGATGTCACACTGGGGGAAATGGCATTGTGATGTCACAATGGGGAAAAGGGCATTGTGATGTCACAATGGGAAAAAACGGCATTGTGATGTCACAATGGGGGAAAGGGCATTGTGATGTCACAATGGGGGAAAGGGCATTGTGATGTCACAATAGGGAAAACGGCATTGTGATGTCACAATGGGGGAAACGGCATTGTGATGTCACAATGGGGGAAAGGGCATTGTGATGTCACAATAGGGAAAACGGCATTGTGATGTCACAATGGGGGAAATGGCATTGTGATGTCACAATGGGGGAAAGGGCATTGTGATGTCACAATGGGGAAAATGGCATTGTGATGTCACAATGGGGGAAAGGGCATTGCGATGTCACAATGGGGAAAACTGCATTGTGATGTCAGAATGGGGGAAAGGGCATTGTGATGTCACAATGCAGAAAACGGCATTGTGATGTCACAATGGGGGAAATGGCATTGTGATGTCACAATGGGGGAAATGGCATTGTGATATCACAATGGGGGAAATGGCATTGTGATGTCACAATGGGGGAAATGGCATTGTGATGTCACAATGGGTGAAATGGCATTGTGATGTCACAATGGGGGAAAGAGCATTGTGATGTCACAATAGGGAAAACGGCATTGTAATGTCACAATGGGGGAAATGGCATTGTGATGTCACAATGGGGGAAAGGGCATTGTGATGTCACAATGTGGAAAACGGCATTGTGATGTCACAATGGGGGAAAGGGCATTGCGATGTCACAATGGGGTAAACTGCATTGTGATGTCACAATGGGGGAAACGGCATTGTGATGTCACAATGGGGGAAAGGGCATTGTGATGTCACAATAGGGAAAACGGCATTGTGATGTCACAATGGGGGAAATGGCATTGTGATGTCACAATGGGGGAAAGGGCATTGTGATGTCACAATGGGGGAAAGGGCATTGCGATGTCACAATGGGGAAAACTGCATTGTGATGTCAGAATGGGGGAAAGGGCATTGTGATGTCACAATGCAGAAAACGGCATTGTGATGTCACAATGGGGGAAATGGCATTGTGATGTCACAATGGGGGAAATGGCATTGTGATATCACAATGGGGGAAATGGCATTGTGATGTCACAATGGGGGAAATGGCATTGTGATGTCACAATGGGTGAAATGGCATTGTGATGTCACAATGGGGGAAAGAGCATTGTGATGTCACAATAGGGAAAACGGCATTGTAATGTCACAATGGGGGAAATGGCATTGTGATGTCACAATAGGGGAAAGGGCATTGTGATGTCACAATGTGGAAAACGGCATTGTGATGTCACAATGGGGGAAAGGGCATTGCGATGTCACAATGGGGAAAACTGCATTGTGATGTCACAATGGGGGAAAGGGCATTGTGATGTCACAATGGGGAAAACGGCATTGTAATGTCACAATGGGGGAAATGGAATTGTGATGTCACAATGGGAAAAACAGCATTGTGATGTCACAATGGGGGAAACGGCATTGTGATATCACAATGGGGAAAGGGCATTGTGATGTCACAATGGAGGAAATGGCATTGTGATGTCACAATAGGGAAAACGGCATTGTGATGTCACAATGTGGGAAAGGGCATTGTGATGTCACAATGTGGTAAACTGCATTGTGATGTCACAATGGGGGAAATGGCATTGTGATGTCACAATGGGGGAAATGGCATTGTGATGTCACAATGGGGGAAATGGCATTGTGATGTCACAATGGGGAAAACGGCATTGTGATGTCACAATGGGGGAAAGGGCATTGTGATGTCACAATGGTGTAAACTGCATTCTGATGTCACAATGGGGGAAACGGCATTGTGATGTCACAATGGGGGAAATGGCATTGTGATGTCACAATGGGGAGAGGGCATTGTGATGTCACAGTAGGGAAAACGGCATTGTGATGTCACAATGGGGGAAAGGGCATTGTGATGTCACCATGGGGTAAACTGCATTGTGATGTCACAATGGGGGAAACGGCATTGTGATGTCACAATGGGGGAAAGGGCATTGTGATGTCACAATGGGGGAAAGGGCATTGTGATGTCACAATAGGGAAAACGGCATTGTGATATCACAATGGGGGAAATGGCATTGTTATGTCACAATGGGGAAAATGGCATTGTGATGTCACAATGGGGGAAAGGGCATTGCGATGTCACAATGGGGAAAACTGCATTGTGATGTCAGAATGGGGGAAAGGGCATTGTGATGTCACAATGCAGAAAACGGCATTGTGATGTCACAATGGGGGAAATGGCATTGTGATGTCACAATGGGGGAAATGGCATTGTGATATCACAATGGGGGAAATGGCATTGTGATGTCACAATGGGGAAATGGCATTGTGATGTCACAATGGGTGAAATGGCATTGTGATGTCACAATGGGGGACAGAGCATTGTGATGTCACAATAGGGAAAACGGCATTGTAATGTCACAATGGGGGAAATGGCATTGTGATGTCACAATGGGGGAAAGGGCATTGTGATGTCACAATGTGGAAAACGGCATTGTGATGTCACAATGGGGGAAAGGGCATTGCGATGTCACAATGGGGAAAACTGCATTGTGATGTCACAATGGGGGAAAGGGCATTGTGATGTCACAATGGGGAAAACGGCATTGTAATGTCACAATGGGGGAAATGGAATTGTGATGTCACAATGGGAAAAACAGCATTGTGATGTCACAATGGGGGAAACGGCATTGTGATATCACAATGGGGAAAGGGCATTGTGATGTCACAATGGAGGAAATGGCATTGTGATGTCACAATAGGGAAAACGGCATTGCGATGTCACAATGGGGGAAAGGGCATTGTGATGTCACAATGTGGTAAACTGCATTGTGATGTCACAATGGGGGAAACGGCATTGTGATGTCACAATGGGGGAAATGGCATTGTGATGTCACAATGGGGGAAATGGCATTGTGATGTCACAATGGGGGAAATGGCATTGTGATGTCACAATGGGGGAAATGGCATTGTGATGTCACAATGGGGGAAAGGGCATTGTGATGTCACAATGGGGTAAACTGCATTGTGATGTCACAATGGGGGAAAGGGCATTGTGATGTCACAATGCGGAAAACGGCATTGTGATGTCACAATGGGGGAAACTGCATTGTGATGTCACAATGGGGAAAACTGCATTGTGATGTCACAATGGGGGAAAAGGCATTGTGATGTCACAATGTGGGAAATGGCATTGTGATGTCACAATAGGGAAAACAGCATTGTGATGTCACAATGGGGGAAAGGGCATTCTGATGTCACAATGTGGTTAACTGCATTGTGATGTCACAATGGGGGAAATGGCATTGTGATGTCACAATGGGGGAAATGGCATTGTGATGTCACAATGGGGAAACGGCATTGTGATGTCACAATGGGGGAAATGGCATTGTGATGTCACAATGGGGAAAGGGCATTGTGATGTCACAGTAGGGAAAACGGCATTGTGATGTCACAATGGGGGAAAGGGCATTGTGATGTCACAATGGGGTAAACTGCATTGTGATGTCACAATGGGGGAAACGGCATTGTGATGTCACAATGGGGGAAAGGGCATTGTGATGTCACAATGGGGTAAACTGCATTGTGATGTCACAATGGGGGAAACGGCATTGTGATGTCACAATGGGGGAAATGGCATTGTGATGTCACAATGGGGGAAAGGGCATTGTGATGTCACAATAGGGAAAACGGCATTGTGATGTCACAATGGGGGAAATGGCATTGTGATGTCACACTGGGGGAAATGGCATTGTGATGTCACAATGGGGTAAACTGCATTGTGTTGTCACAATGGGGCAACGGCATTGTGATGTCACAATGGGGGAAATGGCATTGTGATGTCACAATGGGGGAAAGGGCATTGTGATGTCACAATGGGGGAAAGCACATTGCGATGTCACAATGGGGAAAACTGCATTGTGATGTCACAATGGGGGAAAGGGCATTGTGATGTCACAATGGGGGAAAGGGCATTGTGATGTCACAATGGGGGAATGGACATTGTGATGTCACAATGGGGGAAACGGCATTGTGATGTCCCAATGGGGAAACGGCATTGTGATGTCACAATGGGGGAAAGGGCATTGTGATGTCACAATGGGGTAAACTGCATTGTGATGTCACAATGGGGGAAATGGCATTGTGATGTCACAATGGGGGAAATGGCATTGTGATGTCACACTGGGGGAAATGGTATTGTGATGTCACAATGGGGAAAAGGGCATTGTGATGTCACAATGGGAAAAAACGGCATTGTGATGTCACAATGGGGGAAAGGGCATTGTGATGTCACAATGGGGTAAACTGCATTGTGATGTCACAATGGGGGAAACGGCATTGTGATGTCACAATGGGGGAAAGGGCATTGTGATGTCACAATAGGGAAAACGGCATTGTGATGTCACAATGGGGGAAATGGCATTGTGATGTCACAATGGGGGAAAGGGCATTGCGATGTCACAATGGGGAAAATGGCATTGTGATGTCACAATGGGGGAAAGGGCATTGCGATGTCACAATGGGGAAAACTGCATTGTGATGTCAGAATGGGGGAAAGGGCATTGTGATGTCACAATGCAGAAAACGGCATTGTGATGTCACAATGGGGGAAATGGCATTGTGATGTCACAATGGGGGAAATGGCATTGTGATATCACAATGGGGGAAATGGCATTGTGATGTCACAATGGGGGAAATGGCATTGTGATGTCACAATGGGTGAAATGGCATTGTGATGTCACAATGGGGGAAAGAGCATTGTGATGTCACAATAGGGAAAACGGCATTGTAATGTCACAATGGGGGAAATGGCATTGTGATGTCACAATGGGGGAAAGGGCATTGTGATGTCACAATGTGGAAAACGGCATTGTGATGTCACAATGGGGGAAAGGGCATTGCGATGTCACAATGGGGAAAACTGCATTGTGATGTCACAATGGGGGAAAGGGCATTGTGATGTCACAATGGGGAAAACGGCATTGTAATGTCACAATGGGGGAAATGGAATTGTGATGTCACAATGGGAAAAACAGCATTGTGATGTCACAATGGGGGAAACGGCATTGTGATATCACAATGGGGAAAGGGCATTGTGATGTCACAATGGAGGAAATGGCATTGTGATGTCACAATAGGGAAAACGGCATTGTGATGTCACAATGGGGGAAAGGGCATTGTGATGTCACAATGTGGTAAACTGCATTGTGATGTCACAATGGGGGAAACGGCATTGTGATGTCACAATGGGGGAAATGGCATTGTGATGTCACAATGGGGGAAATGGCATTGTGATGTCACAATGGGGGAAATGGCATTGTGATGTCACAATGGGGGAAATGGCATTGTGATGTCACAATGGGGGAAACGGCATTGTGATGTCACAATGGGGGAAACGGCATTGTGATGTCACAATGGGGGAAATGGCATTGTGATGTCACAATGGGGGAAAGGGCATTGTGATGTCACAATGGGGTAAACTGCATTGTGATGTCACAATGGGGGAAAGGGCATTGTGATGTCACAATGGGGTAAACTGCATTGTGATGTCACAATGGGGGAAATGGCATTGTGATGTCACAATGGGGGAAATGGCATTGTGATGTCACACTGGGGGAAATGGCATTGTGATGTCACAATGGGGAAAAGGGCATTGTGATGTCACAATGGGGAAAACGGCATTGTGATGTCACAATGGGGGAAAGGGCATTGTGATGTCACAATGGGGTAAACTGCATTCTGATGTCACAATGGGGGAAACGGCATTGTGATGTCACAATGGGGGAAATGGCATTGTGATGTCACAATGGGGAAAGGGCATTGTGATGTCACAGTAGGGAAAACGGCATTGTGATGTCACAATGGGGGAAAGGGCATTGTGATGTCACAATGTGGAAAACGGCATTGTGATGTCACAATGGGGGAAAGGGCATTGCGATGTCACAATGGGGAAAACTGCATTGTGATGTCACAATGGGGGAAAGGGCATTGTGATGTCACAATGGGGAAAACGACATTGTAATGTCACAATGGGGGAAATGGAATTGTGATGTCACAATGGGAAAAACAGCATTGTGATGTCACAATGGGGGAAACGGCATTGTGATAACACAATGGGGAAAGGGCATTGTGATGTCACAATGGAGGAAATGGCATTGTGATGTCACAATAGGGAAAACGGCATTGCGATGTCACAATGGGGGAAAGGGCATTGTGATGTCACAATGTGGTAAACTGCATTGTGATGTCACAATGGGGGAAACGGCATTGTGATGTCACAATGGGGGAAATGGCATTGTGATGTCACAATGGGGGAAATGGCATTGTGATGTCACAATGGGGGCAATGGCATTGTGATGTCACAATGGGGGAAATGGCATTGTGATGTCACAATGGGGGAAATGGCATTGTGATGTCACAATGGGGGAAACGG